>NC_083560.1:8042831-8359776 GCF_019925205.1 Metopolophium dirhodum
AAGTATGCGACACTTGTTTACTAACCAATACTATAACTTATTGTATAATATTTACCTATTGCTAGCTTATTGGTGATGACAATGTACTTTTTTTTTTTTTTATTAAAGAAATCAAAAGAAATGGTTACAAATTTACAAGTTTAAACAAATACAGTTTTAATTACCTACCTCCTGTAAGCTAACTATTTTACTATGTAATATGTAAGTATTGATTATAACAATTTATTGTTTAATTTTATAGTAAATTAGTTCATAAATCATTAGTAGTTAATAAATAAATTAAAACAACACTAGTATATTTTTTTGTATTAACTTATAATAACAATCGCCTTTGAAATGGCACAATACTTTTAAATTCGTCTACAACTTCAGAAGGCTCAACATTGGCCGTTAATTCCTGTTCGACATATAATAACATGAGTGATTCAAACCGATCTTGTTTCGTAGTTGACCTTAACTTCGTTTTCACGTGAGTCAATTTAGAAAATGCTCTTTCGCATGAGCAACTTGTCACAGGGATGACAGAAAATGTTTGAATTGCTGCATTAAAAGCAGTGTAAATTTTATATTTTTCATTTTCTTGCATCCACTGGATCCATCCACTTAATGTTGTTGCTGAATTTCCAGTTAGTACAGTCTGATCTGTTTTTAACAATCTTATTTCTGCCATTAATTCATCTTGAGAAATTTTGAATTTTTCTTCTAAAACAGCTGCTTCCTCTTTATTTAATTTTAGATTTAATAGATTTCCCACAGCATTTATAATTTCGATTGTTTCCTGTTGAAATCTTAAATCTAATGACGCTACCATATTATCTAACATTTGATAAAAACACAAACTTCGTAATTCTTATTCCTTAGTTTCATAATAATGTTGTGTTTTGGCAAATTCATCGAAGCGACTTGATACCTTCCATTTTTTAACTAATGGAATATCTATTTCTAGTTCTATGCACAAATTTTTTGCTTCATTAAAAATGTTTTGAAATTCTGTCTGATTTCTTAAATTTAAAAAAGCTGCTCGAAGAGACTTTATGCTGGCCATACCATTAATCAGATTAATATCGGGACTTTGCAGCAATTTACTTACTTTAACAATTAATTGAAGTACTGGGTGCATCATTGTTAATACGAATATAAAATTAAAATATTTTACTTGATGTAATAAACCAATTCCTTTAACTTTAACATCACTTTGTTTAGTTGTTTCGATAATTTCAGTAAGAGCTCTAAGGATGGCTGAATAATTATTTTTTATCACGGCAACAGCTTCCTCGCGACAAGCCCACCTAGTCGTGGAAGGAGACTTTAATGTTCTCAATGTTGAACCGATTTCCTTTAATATTTTTTCAAAAGTTGCGTGCCGTGAACAACTCCCTTCTATAAATGTGTAAATAAATTGTACAATCCCAAAAAAATCGAAAATCAATCTATTTCCTTTGTCTAGTGTTGTACACTTGTGCATCGACTAAAACTAGGTTCAAACAATGTGCGTAACAATGCACATAAACAATATTGTTGTTTAATTCTTTACACCTCATCTGAACTCCTGATACACTTCCTGACATGGCTGCCGCGCCATCAAAGCAAACGGATAACACATTCTTCCAATCTACTTTCAATACGGAGAGAACAACTTTTAACTCATTGAAAATAGCTTGGGCGTCTACAGATGTAAGTCTGCGAAAAGCTTCTAAATGTTCTACTGGAGAATTAAGCTTATCATCAAAAAATCTCAAAACAATTGCCATTTGTTCATGATGTCCACAATCACTTGTTTCGTCAGCTATTATTGAAACAAGTTTATTCTGAACGGAATGTGATATTTTTCGTAATATGATGTTGCTAATGCTCATAATAATGTCGTTTTGGATTTTTCCACCAGTGTATAAAGCATTTTGGGGTCCATTTGTTAGGTGATCTTTTAAGGTAGGGTCATATTTTGACACTAAATCTACTAAATCTAAAAACAGTCCTCTTGCAATGCTGATTTTACTCTTGTCGTGGCCTCTAAATGGTCTACCTCCTTTTGCTAAGCAAATAACAATATCAATTAACCTTTCCATTATCTGACGATTTTTTATTTTAACTTGATTTTGCTTTGAAATAAACACTTCCTTTTGCTCATCTAACAAAATATCAACCAATTTGTCTTTTGTATAACTATTTCAAGAAGAAATGCTATGTTGATGGCCTTTAGATTTTTCGGTATTGGGACAAAATATCCTATACTAAAATATCCAAGGTTAAAATAGTATGATAATGTATTTTAATATCGTCTCCGAATGTGATTTTTATCGCATTTATAACTGCTTTTTCAAAATCACAATTTATAGTATTTGGATCCGGATACATTTCTAGTTCTTCACATTTTTCCATAATAATAGATAACATCTTTTCATATGTTGTTTGTGTTTTTATTTTCTAATAAAATATAAATAGCCGTAATGAAAACATTATTTATTTCTACTCTTATGACATAAAGTTGTTGAAATATGTTGGGTGCGAGGGAAAAATTTCCATCCATATACCATGTAGACGATTTAGTTAAATATCGAAGACCGTTATCAGTGGCAAATATAACAATTCGTTCTTCTGCCACTACACCATTGTCGTACAACAAAAATCTTGTTAAATTTGTATCACCAAGAGTACACCACTCGGAATCAACTTCGAATACTAAATTAGCTAAACTAATTGGATTCACATGATTATTTTTTGATTTTTGTCGACGTAATCTTCGTTTTACAATTTCTTCCGGCGGTATTCGTGCTTGAACTTCTCGTGATAAATTTGCAACTTCTCTGGCAAATACTTCAGCTGGTTTTATTTTATTCGTTTTTATGGTTTTTAGCATAATATCTAAACATTTTGTGACATCTACATATATCAGGAGCATTGCATTAAATTTTCATAAAATTTTTACTAGATTAAAAAACTTGAAAATGTAATACAAGTTCTTGTGAGTTGTTGTTAGCTTAAATTAAAAATAAATTTGAGTGTAAATCCACAATAATTTTTTATGATCGCCCGAAGATAGAATTTTGGTAAAATTGGTAAAAAATAAGACCATTTGTAAATTATTTTGTGTTGGAACTTCATAAAAATTTTTATTTTTATACATCTAAGATTTTAAATTTATATACAAAATTTATCAAGAAGAAAATTTTTACCGGATATAAAATTAAATATTGATGAGCGTTGGAAGCTCAAATTTTTAAAAATTGGATACCTATGCACTCGTTTTCTTATGGAGCTTCTTATTTTTTTATTGAAAAACGAATAATCATGGATATTTATTTATTAATCACTTTATTATTGTATATATAACAACTATCAAGTGATAGTTGTTAACATTTTCAAAATATTTTGACTTGTTTTGTGCTTTTTATGGGCGTTTTAAATTTTCTATTGGTTTTTTTCTATTAGTGTCAATAAAATGTTATTCTTTGGGACAAAAAGCTTGAAAATGTAATACAAGGCTCCTCGTAAATTGTTTCAATATCAGTTAGAAATATTAAAATACACAGTCAATATTTTTATTTATAAGCATTTAAAGTTTAAATGTTGATAAAATGTATCAAATTGAAAATTGACAAATTATTTTAGAGTTAAAAATGTATAAAATGTTCAATTTTTATAGCTATGAATTAAAAAAATAAAACAAGATTCAACGTATGTATTTAAAATGTTTATTGATATGTTAATGTTATATTATTATCATTGAATAATATAAATAATAATATTTATTATAATCAATGGTATTATGGTAATACGTTCAAAAATATTGGTAAATATAAAAATAAATACATTATAGGTACATATTAATACATATACATATTATGTCTATATTGATATTTTTACAAACTAAATTTAAATCGTAAGTTATTGTACGTTATTAAATATTGTTAACTCAAACATACTTAAAATGTTTGTACAACAATTAAAGGTACAGAAGATATTAGATTTTCTAGCCTACATAATATTGTTATATACAAATAGGTATACAATTGGGCAGACAGTGGCTTTAAATCGCGAAAACACTTAACAGCGCATTCTCTTGGTCATTGCTCGGTTTCGTTTGACCGTGTGGCATCCTCTTGATTATTGCTTCTTAATAACTCCATTAAAAGATGTAAACTTTGCCCGTATCTTTCTTTACTCTTTATTGATAACATTTATTTTTCGACCTATTAACAAACCACAACAATTAAATCATTGAGCCGTTTAATTTGAGGTGTCACACGCTATTTGTTAAAAATGTATAAAATGTTCAATTTTATAGCTATAAAGCTTTAAAATATTTTGAAATAATACAAAGTATCTCATAAGTATAGTTTTTTCTGAAACCAAAACATATAATTAAATATTTAAACGAAGAATTACAAATTTAATTGTCATTGAAATTTAAAATTATCATCGGCAGGACTTGAAATATTTGCGTACCTATATAATAATCAATAAATTATATTTACATACCCGTTAGGTACCTACTATATTATACAATAATATTCTATTTAATATTTTACTGGCAACGAATAACAAATAGGTAACGTAATTTTAGATTCTGAGCAGAGCGATGAATTTTTTGATCTTTCAATATTGACGTGTGTCTTACTATTTTTACTATTTTTATTTTTTTTGTCTGTGTACACGATAAGTAGTTGAAATAATGCTTCGATTTCTATCGAATATATTAGTATCTTTTCCAGTGAGATAGTGAATCTATTTCGACGTTGGTGCATTGGGAGGTCAACATTTCAAATTCCTAGTAGTTTTAAAAATGACAGGAAAAACACACAAACAATTTAAGGAAAACGGTAATTTTTATATAAAATTGGTTTTTGAAAAAAAATCGATTTTGGTCTTTGGTATAAAATTAATAAATTATTGTGAATTAGATATTCAAAAAAATTTTCGGTTTTATATCTAAGCTTTGAAAATTTAATACAAGATCCCTCATAAGTTTGTCTACCGGAAAGTCAAAAAATTCTATACATGATAATATATAATATTATTAATTGTATAGGTTAGTTTATAGGTTTATGTCCTAAAGTCGTATACTATGTATGATGGTGTATGTATTCAATCGTATATTGTTACTTTATTGTTAATAGTTTAAAATACTCAATATCTACACTCGACGTTTTTCTTTTTAAATCTTAGGTTTGAAAATTGAATACAAAATTCCTCATAAGTTTGTCTACCTTTATCAAAAAAAAGTGAGGGGACTCGACCTCGGCGGCTTGGTGAGTGATATTATTACTAGAGATCATGGTAACCTTTTGTAAAGTAAAGTTGGTACCTACTCAACGTAGGTATACATGTACTATTATTGATAAAATATTATTACAAATCTTATTATATATCGAACATTAAATAATATGTATTTTTTATTTTATAAATTATATAAATTATGGTTACTGATCGGGCCGTGGTATGTTGCACTAGCACTATGCATAAGCATTTGAAGTTAACATTTTGACAACAACTGTTCAAATCACAATTACGTAAATATGTATGTGGTAACTACCAACTTGTATATAATTGATTCAAAATCAAAATATAAAAAACCTACATGGTGACCTAGATTAAGTCTTACCTTAAAATTAGATAATAGATAAATTTACACATGTTGGTATAACAATTTCTTTATAATGAACAAAATATATGTCTAAAACTTCTATTCCAGCCTTAAGTGTAGAAATAAAGGTATTCATTTTTCAAAATATTGTTTTAATCGTATCTTAGGAATTATTGAACGTAAATATTGAATTGGAGACTATAAGTTATTACGGTGCGTCCACATTTGAGCAAATTGACATTGTTTAGTAATTAATAAAAATAAATAAAAGCAAGCCCAAGGGCCAACAGATTGTGTGTATAAAAACTTGTATGCACAATGTAAACTTTTACTAGTGTGGATGCGGCTTTATGAAGTTTTGGGTTTCCATTGTGTGAAGGATGTCTCTGCTCAATATTGCCTAATGTATGCAATATGTGGCATAACACCTATTTAGAATTAGATTGAGTAAATAACTTTAATAATCATATTAATAGGTAATTATAGTAGTATTTACTATTTACACTATGTAATGAAACATTTAAATTATCAGTACAAACTAAAATACATCATTAACTTTTAAGCTAGAGAAATAATAAAATAATAATAGTATAAATAAAAATGTTTATATACAAAGTATTATCATTAATTATTTTATCTAAAATCTGTTCAATATACCTTTATATATTTATCTGATTAATATAGTTCATTCTATACAACGTTCTAGCTGATTATACATATGTATGATTTATAACAATTTTTTTTAATACAACCAGCTTTGTAAAAAATAGATATTGTATGGTAGGTTAAATAAACTAAGATGATTTAGGTAGATTGTTGCATATAATTCATATAATATAAACATACATGTTTACATCCATCATTGATATACATTAACAAGTATCTGTTTAAAAATCATGAAGTGATTCTAGGAAATCGCATTCTTCCATCTCTAGAGATAAAGGTGTATCAAGCCTACAAACTTGTATTCCACTGAACCGCAATCTGACGCCATTCAAAGGCAAGTCCTAAAACATTAAAATTTTGAATTAATTAATTGTAATTCTAAACATTAAACTGGCATTTAACTTAGTTAATATAGATAAAATAAAAAACAACACTAAAATTTAAAGTTTAAATTACATAATTGTTTAAATATCATAATTCAGTATTGACAGTCTTACACATATAATACTATTACTGTATTGTTATAAAATTTAAAAGGACATCACATCCAAATTCCTTGAAAGTTATCAATTTTATCTAACAAGTTTTATTTTGCTAATTGTTTACATCAGTTATTCATCAGTGATGAAAACTACAAAGCAGAGCAAAATACTAGAAATATTACGTAGTTATCGTGCTTGTCTTATCTATGTGATAGCAAAATACCTATCTGTTAATAGGTATTGATTTTCAGAACTAATTTCAAATTATGTGATAGTATCAATAATGTAAACATTGCTATACAAATGCCTTGAGTGCTAACAATTAGAAGTAACCTCAAACGTAATTAAACTAGTCGCTCATGACTTTGTTTGCTGACAATCAAAGATTAAACTTGCACAATGTAATTAATACCTACCTAAGTAATTCACTTATTAGGTAGGTAGTTCTTGATTAAAATACATTATATTTCTAAATAATTTATGATTTCAAATATTGCATGGTAATTTAGTCTAAAATTTAGTAACTGTAATTTTAAAAGTTACAATTGCAAATACTTTTTGTTAGTTTATACTTACAGATCTTGTACAGTACGTTTTCATCAATCTATCAAACGGTGTAGTCTTTTTGATCAGAAATTGAAGGCTTGTGCCGTCTTGTCTGCATACTTTGATATTTATATGATTTTGATATGGACCATTGGCTGGTCGAGCTTCTGCAGGTGGAAAATCTGGCGATGGGGCATCTACTGGAGGAGTGTCCTATAACACAAGCCATTTTTTTAGTATTAATTGGGGTATAAAAACTAACAAAATTTTAATTTGTACCAAACAGTTCATTATCAAATGTTCTAATTTTTAATTGACTGGGAACATTGAGCGATATAAACACTTTTTTGTAGTCAATCCATAATTGATGATTCGTATGAACCACACGATTTATTATGAGTTTGTCATACCCACATGTGTTGCCTTACACACACATTAGTTGTCAGAAGTCAGTCAAATATAATCAACGTCAACGATAATCATGATAAAATTGTCAACAATAGTATTGAGATGAGAGTCCATGACGGTGATAAATTTCCGGTTGAAAGGTAAACAGTTTTATGAATGACAACTTATAATAATATGGTGAATGTCATCACCCCAACAATTCTGGTACTATCGACACATTATAATAACGACCATAAACAAGACAAGATGAGCAACGAGACCTGATGCACTATTGACACTTTCGACCGTTTGCCGAGACATAGGTAGTTAGCTGGTGGGTATTTGTGAAACAACCGATCGTGCGGTGTATGTAAATTATATGTAATTTATATATTATGATGTATGAAAAAAAACACGTCTGCCTGCTACAAGCCGGACGGATGCCGTCACCGCGAGATACTATACAATTGCGGGGGAAAAGACGGAAAACGAATCGAGAAAAACGCGGGAACGCGATCGCGAAGTGACGAGACGCGATAAATTTCAATAAAACGATTATAATATTTCGTTTCCGTAGTTTGTAACGATTATAAACACGGGCGAAAAGCTGGTTAGGTTTTCGGCAACATACAATTATAATGATAATAATAATAATAATAATATCGTAATTAATCGATTCGCCGAATTTCACGACGATCGATCGCGTTAATATTACTCACTATGTTCAGGACGGTCATGTGTGTTTACACGTCTCTTGATAATATCCCGGAGCGCGCACGACCGCTAAACACGAAATAAAAGTGAGCAATGGCGTCTGGACTTCTGGAGTCTACAGTACGGCCGTGCGGACAACGAAAACGTTGTAGCGCTCCAAGTGATGGCCCTAACGAAAAAACGCCAATGGCGGCGATAGAATCCTCCGCACGTTTTCGTGACCCACCTGGTCACTTACCCACACACCCACTTACCCTACACACGGCAGTTACCGGTAAGGCGGTAACTGAACGTATACCACGGTGCGGCTGTTGTGGACAGGACGCTTGGGTGACCTACGCACGGCTCTCGTTGAAATTATACCCGAAATTAATTATAAATTTTAACGATCATTACCTTTCATTGGTTTCATTGGTTCAAATTAATATATTACACTTAACTAAAGATCGTAAAAGTACTGAGCAGTAGGTAACTAATTTATATATTTGACCTGCGTCAATATATTATGGCTCGTTTGTCTACATTTGACGATTCAATACAGATTAAATCAAATCAAATCATTGATGCAGATGAAAATATATCACCCAAGAATGTATTGCATAATGACCCTAAAGAGGTATATAAAATTGACAATTAAAATCGACAAACCAAGAAATAATTATTAATACACATTAAATATAATACTCAACATAATAGCTTAAAATATACTAAATCATCCACCAAGCAGCTGTAGACTATGAGTATTAAGAGTATGTCATACCCACATATTGTGTTGTCTCTTACCAATGCATAATATATCAAAATTTACTTCCTGCAATTCCAATTTTAAATATAAGAATAATATCTGTGTTCTCTCATTGGGTTTTTACGATATTTTCATTTTGAAGTGAATATGAGTATGTAAAATATGAATATTATAAAATGCACATAATTTACTTACAAATTGAAATATCATAAAAACCCAATGAGAGACAAACATAGATAATCACAGATTCTTTCATTTAAGTTTGATAATAGTTAAATACCCTCTAATATTTAAGCTAACAACACAAAATTGGAAATGCAGGACAACACATCCTCGGGTATGACATCCTCTTGAGTAATGACTAATGACTATTAATTCATTAATTTAGTTTATCAATTGAAAATTAACTATTCAACGAATAATAACTTTTGTATCTGATTTCCATGCTACATAATTTTTGTTTAACTTTTATAGAAAAACAATCATGACTGCAATAATATCAAACAGAAAGCTGAGCCAGAAATAGCTAATTTAAAATTAGAAATTGAAAAGCTGAATTTTAGAAAAAACAATATGAATCTTTTACTAAACTATTTCAATTCTAAAAATACAAAAAATTCATCAAAAGGTGTGAAGTTGGATGACCAAAGCTAGATTACTGTTTTTTTGTAAGACTAATAGGCAGCGTTGGATAGTAAAGTTATGCAAATTACAAATTACTGTAACTAAATTACTCTTGCAGTAACTCTGTAGTAATTTCATTATTATTTGTTTAAATTAACGCAATTGTAACAAAATTACTTTTTAAAAGTAATTTAACCAGCGCTGCTAGTAGTGCAAAAAGTATTTCTCTGTATTAATTTTTTTGTTCAGACTCAAATTATTGTATTTTATTTAAAAATAACCTATGGATATTTTAAAATTCTTAGAAGTCCTTCTAATAATAATTTTTATTTAATAATATTATTTACATATTTCAAATTATGCAATTGTAACGATTTATTTAATTAAAAAAAAAATATTCTGTATTAAATAAAAAAACTAATATTATATTCTATAAAATAAAAACAATTAATTGGTTTAACTTTATTATTTAATTTCTTTTCTTCTTTTCTGTTGCTGTTCCGTATATCTTTTTTTGTTTGTTACAAACAGATAAATTACAAGTTGCATAAGACCTGATGGTAAATAATGTTTTATAAGCTTATGTTTGACATTGCAATATTTTTCATAGAGCGGGTAATTAATTTTAATGTTATTACAAATTTCATCTACAATATTAAAATTTGAGTTATGTAAAAAGTGGGTTTTATATTTTCTATAGACTAATTCACAATTAAGCAGTGTTGAGCCCAGATAAATAGTTTGTCATCTAGATAAAGATAAAGATAATAGACCAAAAATCTATCTAGATAAAGATAAAAACAAGCCCTACTAAAATTATCTATTTATTAGATAAAAGATAATCAGAATTTATCTAGATAAAAAGCAGATAAATTTTTAAAAACAATATTTTTAAATTTAAATTGTTTAAGATTAATAACTAATAAGATGCATCAATCTTATCATGTAAAGAACATTTTGAATTTGTTTAAGGTGTTTAAAGTTTTTCAATCTTAATGTTGCTTCTATAATTTAAAAAATGTTTTTTACAGGTGCATTTTTAAAAAAATCCAATGTATTTATTCGATTATTAATCGAAATTGGAAACATAAACATATGGATACATTAGCTTATTATGCACAATACAGGTATAAATAATTTCAGATATAAACTAAACATATTTAAATGAAGTACCTAATTAATCTACACAAAGTAGGTAGTAAGTAGTAACCATCAAGGTATTTGTCTTTAAACATTTAAAAGTTAAAATAATATTTAAAAAACATACCTTAATATGACTAAGAAAATTTCCAGTAGAATTAACCTGGCCTTGTATGGGTTTCAAACAATTAACACATTTCACAATTAATTTTTTGCCATCATTGGATATGATACTGTAGAATTCGCCATTAAATAAATAATTTGGGGATACATTTATTTGATTAGCTTCTGTTGGTAAAACTTCATCTTCCACTTCTGAGTCAGGATCGTCAATAGCTTTTTCCACACACAATGTTGAATTATTTTTTTTGAAACATTGTTGTCTGTTGAAGACGTAACCACCAAAAAACGTTTCATATTTATATTTTATGAAATGACCAATATAAAAAATATAAGTGATCAGCTATTATTTTATATTTCACACTTCGCCGCAATAACTAACTGATAATTAAAAACAAACTACACTAAATGTTCCGCTTGGAGCAGCATGTTTTGTACACTTGAACCCATGTAATGTTACGTAATCCAGGGATTTATTTTCAACGAAATAATTATTTTTAGTCATTTATAATTTCTAGGGAGTTTGGACTTTCCACGTTTCGACCTGACATCATTTAATTTATTTTAATTACCCACATATCTGCCAGCATTTGGAATTTCGTGGTACGAACTACGAATGTGTCTTTATAGTATAGACTATTGACTATAGAGTAATAAATAATATACCATAGACCATATTCCTATAAACTATTAACTAGTTGACAGCGCGTAGAGAGAGGTCAGGGGTACGACATAGGTAGAGTGAGCGAGAAAAGAATCAAAGTAGTAATATGTATGTATACAGTTCGTTATGCGGGCTTGGGGCGGGCTCCTTCACTAGGTACTTTATATTGTTATTTCTTTCTCAGTTATACGGTTATGTAGGTACTTAAATGATCATCTAGTAATAATAATAATAATAATTAATTAACAGAAATTGTTATCGTCCGATCGTCGTCGATCACAAACGCGACGACACAAACTAAAATAGTAAATATTACCAGAAACCTAAATATAGGTAATAATAAAAATAACGAAAATAATTTCTAAAACATAAAAAAACATATCTAGACAAATTACAGTAGATGACTGGAGTTTTCATCTAAGATAGATAAATAGATAACATTTAGATTTTTATCTAGATAAGATAATAGATAATTAATATATTTATCTAGATAAATTTATCTAGATAAGTCTCAACACTGCAATTAAGTATTAAAAGTACTGTATTTATACAAGGTTCTTTCAATCCTCCTTTATTCAATGATTTTGTGTAAAACTTGTATTTCTCTGGAAGACTTTTAGTTTCTGTGGTGTTGCACATGAACATACAACATTCATTACAAGATACTTTTAATATTGCATTTCTGGCACTGCCGGCTAAATGAAATAAAATATTCATATCATATTTAGGGAGAATTTTAAATGCCTCTGAAATGTTTTCTACATAATCTATAATAATTCTAGTGGTTTAACATTATAAGTCGGGTGAAGTATATCAACAGAAGTACTATGAAAAATCAATAAGAAGTTCTTCGGTACTTATGTTATTTAAACATAGCTTCTTAGATAGTTACGATATAGCCAATATAGGTTATGGCGACAAACATAGGTAAGACGAGAGACAAAAGATTTTGTGTTTATTGATAATTTCTATATTTAATACGGACGATGCCAATACAAATAGACAAATATTTGTACAATAATGGTAGGTTTTAATGTAACCTTGCATTTTTAATTCATAGACAAAACTAATAATCATTATATTTTTTAATATGAATTTGTTTATACATTTAAAGTCGTATAATTAATATTAGGTATAATAATTATTTGTCAGAAAATTGCGTATATCTATATGCGGGTACATCTAATTATATTTTTAAAAAAAATCACTATAGGCACCCAATAAACATAATAAGTAAACTATCGCGATTAAAATGTTAAAATTTCTATTTCGGCGGGATTAAGGATCACCGGGCGAGCTAGTAGTTGCGATCGTTGGCGGCAGTCTGTACTTTAATTCGATCGCGTACATCTAACCGCGGCGAAGTTGCACGTCCACGTGCTCCACGGGCTGCCGTTGACGTGCGCGTACACCAGGCACTCCATGTTGCCCGTGTCCGCGGCAACGTCGCACGCCGATTTCTGCCACATGCTCGACGGGTACCACAAGACGCCGATGGTGTGGCCCAATTTCATGCAGTCGATGTGCCCGTGGAAGGCGGCCACCTCCAATATGTTGTTGATCAGGCGGTAGTTGGGGTACACTTTGGCGAACATTGATCGCCTATGGCCACCGGGTCGAAAACGATGGGCGAACGAGTTGAACTTGATTATTTTCAATATCGAGTCGCAACACTCATGTAAGTCGACGGCCGGGACGGGCAGCCCGTCGTACCGTTTCCGCTGGTCACGGTCACACGCGTAGTAGGCCAACTCCACAAGACTGGGTAGGGCGTACGTTACATGGTCGTCCGCTGCAGCCATCGCGGTTGTGTTTTTCAATAAAGATCGCCGGAAGAGGGTAGCTATATAGCTCACGCTTGCCCACTGTAACATATAAAACCAAAACGTTAGACGACGATGGACGTCCAAACTATATCCGTCCATATTGACGGGATACACCCAGGGCTTGCAAACGTTAAAATATTACGTTGTATTTTGACCAAAAACGATTGAAATTTGTAAACGTTATTATAACGGAAAGCGACAATCAAAAATAATTAAATACCACTAAATCAAACATACCGATTGACAAAATATTATATCGTATATAATTAAACAAAACATAACACAAAACGTAATTTATAAAATATTTTTATCCAACGAAAAATAACGTTAAACGAAATAAGTAATATTGGTTTCGTAAAAATATTTTTTTCACGCATAATATATTCTGTATCCGGGCCTTTATATACCTACCCGCATTAGTTAGTATTAATAAATTCAATAGGTTTTAACACTATTCTAAATAACGATAAATGCAAAACTTGTATAACGTTTTGATTCTGAATAACGATGAACGCAAAACTTAATAATAAACTAAACTAAATATTTTTGATATTAATTAAGGGGTTGAGAGGTTTAAAACCCCCCTCATATACGGTCTTGGAGGTACATAATATGAAGAAAACACTGCAGCGATACGGGAAGTTGAGATTGGATTTGAAAACAAAATCTTTGATAGCTAAATTACTAATCTAAATTTACCCCGTTCGACCGTATTACTAACAACGAAATATAATATAAATTATAATATAACTAAATACCTATTATACTTACCGATAGTAATTTTGGTGTGTTTACTGAATGTTGATTTGAATCTCGTTCGAAGATACCGTCCTATGGGTTCACCGATTAAAACTGCAGAGACGTACCCATAAATAAATATGAGCACAAGTTAATTTTAGTCTAATACCTAATTCCCAACGAAACATTATAATAGGTATGTATCATAATTAGGGACCGGATTTATATGCACAAAAAATCCTCAAAATATGCTTCTAAAAATGCTGTAATATGTTATAAAATATGTATTTATTTTTAAATATGTACTTAAATATGAACTTAAAATTTTGTTTAAAACTGTAAAAATATGTAAGTGTATTATGTAAAATTATGTAACAATATTTATTAATTAATATGGTATTAAAAAAGTATAAAAAAGCAATTCAACGTCTTCGTCGCAATTCAACATTCTGTATCTTCAATCTATAAAGTATTAGCTCACATTAATAAAAATTGAATTCATATTTTACCTTATTGCATTGGATGATCAGAAGTTCCTTAATGTGTTCAAACGTTAAATTCCTCCGATTATCTGTAAGTACATTTTTGTACATTGAAAAACTTCGCTCGACCTCAGCAGTATTTATAGGAGCGTACTTCATACATGCAATATCACTTGCATTTAAATCTTCAGGTAGTTCATAGTTTCCGTCTATTTCTCCTTCCAAAATCTTAGAAATTGTCTTCATTATTTTATATCCAGGGTTTTTTCTTAGTACAGTTGTAAGTTTGGCATTTATAATACCACCAATTTTGTTTTTTGATAATTTTAATGTGGTTTTTGCATTTTTAATTTTGATCATGGCTTTTGATAACAAGTAATCTTTTGATTCTAACATTTTTATCGTGCTCGGAATTATATCAAAATTTGATTTAATGTAACCAAAAACTTTGTAGTCGCATTAACTGGAATTTCACAAATATTGCAATACAAAATTGAACCATCGGTTTTAAAAATATCTTTATGATCGTTTACGTATGTCTGTAAACGACTCCTAATTGGAGTTTTTACTTTAGGCATTTTAAAGTTCCGAATTAAAATTATATCAAAACTCACTAGACGCACTCGGGCACAATTTTAAACATCAAACGCAAGACACGGACTGACATCGAAAACTGACCGTCTAACACTTGAATTCTATTATATGAGCAACGAATTTATCTATATTTATATATATAATATGTTGCATAATATGAGTATATGACTATATGAAGTATGTAATCTTATCTGTGGAAATAACGACCGGTGTCAATTTTATCGATTTTATGTGTCTGTGAACGTGAAAATACGACGAAAAACGAATATATGTGTTATAAATAATAATATGCACTTTAAAACTACAAATATGCATTCAATATGTATTTAATAGGTAAAAACGTTGAAATATGCAAAATATGCAAAATAAAATTGGTGTTATTTTAATAAGAGTGATCGAAATCGGGGAAAATTTTCATCAGATTTCAAAAAGCTCATTCCAATACATATATGCATTTGCATATAAATCCGGTCCCTAATCATAATAATGAGAAAATAATGCGTCGCCCGGAGCGCTATCTCGTACTTGTCTGGCACACACACACACACACGTCATATTATATATGTATATTATGTATGTGTATTTATTTATACAGTAGAACCTCGATTGTCCGAACTAATTATTGGGAACGCACCTAGCTCGGCACGCAAAAGTTCGTAGGTATACTGGAAATAGTTTAAAAAAACAATTTTTTTTTCGTAAAACATACACTTATATTATACCTACCTACTATTATTGTGTATTACATATTTATTATTATATCAAACATAATATAAACATAGTATATATTATTTTATTGATATTTTTTTTCTTCATTTGACGACAAGCTGCGACGCGCTTTTCTGCAGCTAAGTTTTTTGTGAACCTTTGAATAAAGATCGGATAATAGAGGGTTCGTAAAACGGAGGTTCGGGTAATCGAGGCTCCACTATATTGTGTTATAATTCTCATTTGAACTTGGCATTAAACCCTGTTTTCTTTGGGAAAAAAATCGACAATAAATCACGTTTTATTATACCGAGTTATTTTCGAAACCCAAATACTCGTAACTCTAAATCATATATATTACTACACTCTTAATCCGCAAAGGTCCTGTACGCCTAAAAACCAATGTTTGCAATATAAAACTCGCTTACGCCATCGGTAAAGCGTAGATAACTATTTTAGAATTGTTATACCATATTATTAAATGCTATTTCGACGTCCGCCATTAAATTGTTTGTAAATACACGTGCTCAGCCGTCGAAGAAGGTTGCTCGTCGTATATAATAGGTATATACAGTCAGCTCGCGGTATAACGAAGTTCGATATAACGAAAATCTCGGTATAACGAAAAATTAAATGTATTTTTGGTCCCCTCTATATAACGAATATTTTTTAGGCAAAAGTTCTCGCAATGTAACGAATTGTTATAATTTTGGAGATTGATGTTACAAATTATACGAGTTTGTTTCGGCTATTATTATTTATTATGCGATAAGATAATGTTCATGTCGTTGCTTATAAGATACACGTCAATATAAATTAAGCTATAACGGAGTTTATTTCAGCGATTATCATGCGATAAAATAAATGACTCCACAACGTTATTGTAACCTCTACGTTATGTCGTTAACGTTTTAGTTTAGTTTCGTTGTTGTGTCAAATTTGGAGAACACTATTGACCGCATAAGCGCAAGTAACGACAAACAAAAAAAAATAACCGATTTAAAAAAAAAAATATGTCTAGATATGTAATAAACTAAAAATAAATTGTAATTAATTAATAAATAATATGTATGTATGTATCTAATAAAATATGTGATAATATCTAGGTAATATGTATGTATGTAATTATACAAATCTAATAAAACCTAGATTTATTTTCTTTTAAGTCTCGTTTAAACGAATTTTGTTGATATATATGCTTTTGATATACCGAACTTTTTTCTCAGTCCCTTGAAATTCATTATATCGCGAGTTGACTGTAGTTTACTTTGCTTTTCTTCGCGACGACAATGAGAGTAGGTACCTATACACATTGTACCCCGGGAGTCATATCAATACAATATTCTCGGAACCAAGACGTTTCGAAACGTCTTGGCCCGTAAAGCCAAAAATAAAGGTGGATAAGTGGATGTCGCTCTGCTGTACAGTAGGTTACAAGTGGGTCACTGTAATGGATGGTGTTAAATTTGAATTCAATGATATAATATCATTGTATAAGAAAAACGATTCTGAGCGAAAACGGTCAGTCAGCCTATGATATTACCAAGTATATTTGATGATATAATTGTTAATAAAGTAATTTATTTATAACATATTTACGTGGAACCTTGTTTTAAATTTTCAATCCTTACTACAAAATAATTATTAAATTTTAAATTTGATACATTTTGATACAATTCGAACTTTAAATCCTTATAAAAAATTGTGCCTATGTGTTTTTAATATTTTTCAACTGCTATTGAAAAAAACACACGCCAGGAGCCTGGCATTAAATTGTCACTCTTTTTTACCCGACAATTTTCCATTTTTCAATGAGTTAAGACTTAAGATCAATTGTGCAAAAAACAATTTGCTGAAATCATTATTTTAATTTTTTTTTTTAAATTATTGTCAGTATATTTCACGTTTTTAAAAAGAGTATAGATGTTAACCAATAAAATTTTTTGTAAAACATTGTTAAGAATATTTTAATAAGAGAAATTAACAAACTCTAATTAATATATAATACAATCAGTAAATAGGTTATGTCTGTTATATCTAAAAATTTTTACATTGATATAATTAAATCTAAAAACTTAAAACTAATATTTTATTATTTACAAATAATAGGTACTAACTGAAAATTAAATTTATCTGTTCATTAATGAATTATTAATCATACGGTCTATTTCCGCAACGATTGAATCTTCGTCCACATCTTCGTCTACTGTAATGAGTTGTTCGATAAACAATTCATATAATATCAATCTCCTAAAAGATGGCATATTTTTTTGTTTAAAATTAAACGAAGCATCTCTTGCGAGATACTCCGAAATTGTGCAGACGAAAACCCCGCAGTCGCTTCCGTTAGACTGATGGGGGTTAGAACCTCTTACAATTCTCCAGTCTTGTAAAGGATAACCCAACTTTATTTCATACTCCTGCTGTAAGTATGCTAATATATCGTTATGAATATTATATTCATAATGATTTTCAAGACTATCAAAATATATGACTTGTCTCTTATCCATATCAGCCATAATGAGAATCAAGTCATACTTGTCGACAAACTAAAATCATAAAATATAATTATTAGACACAATTTAATCGAAATCAGTTACACATTTTAAAGTTAAGTAACTTGGTTTAGTACAGTAGTTTACAAGTGGGTCACTGTATAATGGACGGTGTTAAATTTGAATTCAGTTATAATATAATATCATTGTATAAGAAAAACGATTCTGAGAAAAAAACGGTGGGCCAGCCTATGATATTACCAAGTATATTTGATGATATAATTGTTAATAAAGTAATTTATTTATAACATATTTACGTGGAACCTTGTTTTAAATTTTCAATCCTTACTACAAAATAATTATTAAATTTTAAATTTGATACATTTTGATACAATTCGAACTTTAAATCCTTATAAAAAATTGTGCCTATGTGTTTTTAATATTTTTCAACTGCTATTGAAAAAACACACGCCAGGAGCCTGGCATTAAATTGTCACTCTTTTTTACCCGACAATTTTCCATTTTTCAATGAGTTAAGACTTAAGATCAATTGTGCAAAAAACAATTTGCTGAAATCATTATTTTAATTTTTTTTTAAAATTATTGTCAGTATATTTCACGTTTTTAAAAAGAGTATAGATGTTAACCAATAAAATTTTTTGTAAAACATTGTTAAGAATATTTTAATAAGAGAAATTAACAAACTCTAATTAATATATAATACAATCAGTAAATAGGTTATGTCTGTTATATCTAAAAATTTTTACATTGATATAATTAAATCTAAAAACTTAAAACTAATATTTTATTATTTACAAATAATAGGTACTAACTGAAAATTAAATTTATCTGTTCATTAATGAATTATTAATCATACGGTCTATTTCCGCAACGATTGAATCTTCGTCCACATCTTCGTCTACTGTAATGAGTTGTTCGATAAACAATTCATATAATATCAATCTCCTAAAAGATGGCATATTTTTTTGTTTAAAATTAAACGAAGCATCTCTTGCGAGATACTCCGAAATTGTGCAGACGAAAACCCCGCAGTCGCTTCCGTTAGACTGATGGGGGTTAGAACCTCTTACAATTCTCCAGTCTTGTAAAGGATAACCCAACTTTATTTCATACTCCTGCTGTAAGTATGCTAATATATCGTTATGAATATTATATTCATAATGATTTTCAAGACTATCAAAATATATGACTTGTCTCTTATCCATATCAGCCATAATGAGAATCAAGTCATACTTGTCGACAAACTAAAATCATAAAATATAATTATTAGACACAATTTAATCGAAATCAGTTACACATTTTAAAGTTAAGTAACTTGGTTTAGTACAGTAGTTTACAAGTGGGTCACTGTATAATGGACGGTGTTAAATTTGAATTCAGTTATAATATAATATCATTGTATAAGAAAAACGATTCTGAGAAAAAAACGGTGGGCCAGCCTATGATATTACCAAGTATATTTGATGATATAATTGTTAATAAAGTAATTTATTTATAACATATTTACGTGGAACCTTGTTTTAAATTTTCAATCCTTACTACAAAATAATTATTAAATTTTAAATTTGATACATTTTGATACAATTCGAACTTTAAATCCTTATAAAAAATTGTGCCTATGTGTTTTTAATATTTTTCAACTGCTATTGAAAAAACACACGCCAGGAGCCTGGCATTAAATTGTCACTCTTTTTTACCCGACAATTTTCCATTTTTCAATGAGTTAAGACTTAAGATCAATTGTGCAAAAAACAATTTGCTGAAATCATTATTTTAATTTTTTTTTTAAATTATTGTCAGTATATTTCACGTTTTTAAAAAGAGTATAGATGTTAACCAATAAAATTTTTTGTAAAACATTGTTAAGAATATTTTAATAAGAGAAATTAACAAACTCTAATTAATATATAATACAATCAGTAAATAGGTTATGTCTGTTATATCTAAAAATTTTTACATTGATATAATTAAATCTAAAAACTTAAAACTAATATTTTATTATTTACAAATAATAGGTACTAACTGAAAATTAAATTTATCTGTTCATTAATGAATTATTAATCATACGGTCTATTTCCGCAACGATTGAATCTTCGTCCACATCTTCGTCTACTGTAATGAGTTGTTCGATAAACAATTCATATAATATCAATCTCCTAAAAGATGGCATATTTTTTTGTTTAAAATTAAACGAAGCATCTCTTGCGAGATACTCCGAAATTGTGCAGACGAAAACCCCGCAGTCGCTTCCGTTAGACTGATGGGGGTTAGAACCTCTTACAATTCTCCAGTCTTGTAAAGGATAACCCAACTTTATTTCATACTCCTGCTGTAAGTATGCTAATATATCGTTATGAATATTATATTCATAATGATTTTCAAGACTATCAAAATATATGACTTGTCTCTTATCCATATCAGCCATAATGAGAATCAAGTCATACTTGTCGACAAACTAAAATCATAAAATATAATTATTAGACACAATTTAATCGAAATCAGTTACACATTTTAAAGTTAAGTAACTTGGTTTAGTACAGTAGTTTACAAGTGGGTCACTGTATAATGGACGGTGTTAAATTTGAATTCAGTTATAATATAATATCATTGTATAAGAAAAACGATTCTGAGAAAAAAACGGTGGGCCAGCCTATGATATTACCAAGTATATTTGATGATATAATTGTTAATAAAGTAATTTATTTATAACATATTTACGTGGAACCTTGTTTTAAATTTTCAATCCTTACTACAAAATAATTATTAAATTTTAAATTTGATACATTTTGATACAATTCGAACTTTAAATCCTTATAAAAAATTGTGCCTATGTGTTTTTAATATTTTTCAACTGCTATTGAAAAAACACACGCCAGGAGCCTGGCATTAAATTGTCACTCTTTTTTACCCGACAATTTTCCATTTTTCAATGAGTTAAGACTTAAGATCAATTGTGCAAAAAACAATTTGCTGAAATCATTATTTTAATTTTTTTTTTAAATTATTGTCAGTATATTTCACGTTTTTAAAAAGAGTATAGATGTTAACCAATAAAATTTTTTGTAAAACATTGTTAAGAATATTTTAATAAGAGAAATTAACAAACTCTAATTAATATATAATACAATCAGTAAATAGGTTATGTCTGTTATATCTAAAAATTTTTACATTGATATAATTAAATCTAAAAACTTAAAACTAATATTTTATTATTTACAAATAATAGGTACTAACTGAAAATTAAATTTATCTGTTCATTAATGAATTATTAATCATACGGTCTATTTCCGCAACGATTGAATCTTCGTCCACATCTTCGTCTACTGTAATGAGTTGTTCGATAAACAATTCATATAATATCAATCTCCTAAAAGATGGCATATTTTTTTGTTTAAAATTAAACGAAGCATCTCTTGCGAGATACTCCGAAATTGTGCAGACGAAAACCCCGCAGTCGCTTCCGTTAGACTGATGGGGGTTAGAACCTCTTACAATTCTCCAGTCTTGTAAAGGATAACCCAACTTTATTTCATACTCCTGCTGTAAGTATGCTAATATATCGTTATGAATATTATATTCATAATGATTTTCAAGACTATCAAAATATATGACTTGTCTCTTATCCATATCAGCCATAATGAGAATCAAGTCATACTTGTCGACAAACTAAAATCATAAAATATAATTATTAGACACAATTTAATCGAAATCAGTTACACATTTTAAAGTTAAGTAACTTGGTTTAGTACAGTAGTTTACAAGTGGGTCACTGTATAATGGACGGTGTTAAATTTGAATTCAGTTATAATATAATATCATTGTATAAGAAAAAACGATTCTGAGAAAAAAACGGTGGGCCAGCCTATGATATTACCAAGTATATTTGATGATATAATTGTTAATAAAGTAATTTATTTATAACATATTTACGTGGAACCTTGTTTTAAATTTTCAATCCTTACTACAAAATAATTATTAAATTTTAAATTTGATACATTTTGATACAATTCGAACTTTAAATCCTTATAAAAAATTGTGCCTATGTGTTTTTAATATTTTTCAACTGCTATTGAAAAAACACACGCCAGGAGCCTGGCATTAAATTGTCACTCTTTTTTACCCGACAATTTTCCATTTTTCAATGAGTTAAGACTTAAGATCAATTGTGCAAAAAACAATTTGCTGAAATCATTATTTTAATTTTTTTTTTAAATTATTGTCAGTATATTTCACGTTTTTAAAAAGAGTATAGATGTTAACCAATAAAATTTTTTGTAAAACATTGTTAAGAATATTTTAATAAGAGAAATTAACAAACTCTAATTAATATATAATACAATCAGTAAATAGGTTATGTCTGTTATATCTAAAAATTTTTACATTGATATAATTAAATCTAAAAACTTAAAACTAATATTTTATTATTTACAAATAATAGGTACTAACTGAAAATTAAATTTATCTGTTCATTAATGAATTATTAATCATACGGTCTATTTCCGCAACGATTGAATCTTCGTCCACATCTTCGTCTACTGTAATGAGTTGTTCGATAAACAATTCATATAATATCAATCTCCTAAAAGATGGCATATTTTTTTGTTTAAAATTAAACGAAGCATCTCTTGCGAGATACTCCGAAATTGTGCAGACGAAAACCCCGCAGTCGCTTCCGTTAGACTGATGGGGGTTAGAACCTCTTACAATTCTCCAGTCTTGTAAAGGATAACCCAACTTTATTTCATACTCCTGCTGTAAGTATGCTAATATATCGTTATGAATATTATATTCATAATGATTTTCAAGACTATCAAAATATATGACTTGTCTCTTATCCATATCAGCCATAATGAGAATCAAGTCATACTTGTCGACAAACTAAAATCATAAAATATAATTATTAGACACAATTTAATCGAAATCAGTTACACATTTTAAAGTTAAGTAACTTGGTTTAGTACAGTAGTTTACAAGTGGGTCACTGTATAATGGACGGTGTTAAATTTGAATTCAGTTATAATATAATATCATTGTATAAGAAAAACGATTCTGAGAAAAAAACGGTGGGCCAGCCTATGATATTACCAAGTATATTTGATGATATAATTGTTAATAAAGTAATTTATTTATAACATATTTACGTGGAACCTTGTTTTAAATTTTCAATCCTTACTACAAAATAATTATTAAATTTTAAATTTGATACATTTTGATACAATTCGAACTTTAAATCCTTATAAAAAATTGTGCCTATGTGTTTTTAATATTTTTCAACTGCTATTGAAAAAACACACGCCAGGAGCCTGGCATTAAATTGTCACTCTTTTTTACCCGACAATTTTCCATTTTTCAATGAGTTAAGACTTAAGATCAATTGTGCAAAAAACAATTTGCTGAAATCATTATTTTAATTTTTTTTTTAAATTATTGTCAGTATATTTCACGTTTTTAAAAAGAGTATAGATGTTAACCAATAAAATTTTTTGTAAAACATTGTTAAGAATATTTTAATAAGAGAAATTAACAAACTCTAATTAATATATAATACAATCAGTAAATAGGTTATGTCTGTTATATCTAAAAATTTTTACATTGATATAATTAAATCTAAAAACTTAAAACTAATATTTTATTATTTACAAATAATAGGTACTAACTGAAAATTAAATTTATCTGTTCATTAATGAATTATTAATCATACGGTCTATTTCCGCAACGATTGAATCTTCGTCCACATCTTCGTCTACTGTAATGAGTTGTTCGATAAACAATTCATATAATATCAATCTCCTAAAAGATGGCATATTTTTTTGTTTAAAATTAAACGAAGCATCTCTTGCGAGATACTCCGAAATTGTGCAGACGAAAACCCCGCAGTCGCTTCCGTTAGACTGATGGGGGTTAGAACCTCTTACAATTCTCCAGTCTTGTAAAGGATAACCCAACTTTATTTCATACTCCTGCTGTAAGTATGCTAATATATCGTTATGAATATTATATTCATAATGATTTTCAAGACTATCAAAATATATGACTTGTCTCTTATCCATATCAGCCATAATGAGAATCAAGTCATACTTGTCGACAAACTAAAATCATAAAATATAATTATTAGACACAATTTAATCGAAATCAGTTACACATTTTAAAGTTAAGTAACTTGGTTTAGTACAGTAGTTTACAAGTGGGTCACTGTATAATGGACGGTGTTAAATTTGAATTCAGTTATAATATAATATCATTGTATAAGAAAAACGATTCTGAGCGAAAACGGTCAGTCAGCCTATGATATTACCAAGTATATTAATTGATGATATTATTGTGAATAAAGTAATTTATAAATAACCTATTTACGTGGAACCTTGTTTTAAATTTTCAATCCTTACTACAAAATAATTATTAAATTTTAAATTTGATACATTTTGATACAATTCGAACTTTAAATCCTTATAAAAAATTGTGCCTATGTGTTTTTAATATTTTTCAACTGCTATTGAAAAAACACACGCCAGGAGCCTGGCATTAAATTGTCACTCTTTTTTACCCGACAATTTTCCATTTTTCAATGAGTTAAGACTTAAGATCAATTGTGCAAAAAACAATTTGCTGAAATCATTATTTTAATTTTTTTTTTAAATTATTGTCAGTATATTTCACGTTTTTAAAAAGAGTATAGATGTTAACCAATAAAATTTTTTGTAAAACATTGTTAAGAATATTTTAATAAGAGAAATTAACAAACTCTAATTAATATATAATACAATCAGTAAATAGGTTATGTCTGTTATATCTAAAAATTTTTACATTGATATAATTAAATCTAAAAACTTAAAACTAATATTTTATTATTTACAAATAATAGGTACTAACTGAAAATTAAATTTATCTGTTCATTAATGAATTATTAATCATACGGTCTATTTCCGCAACGATTGAATCTTCGTCCACATCTTCGTCTACTGTAATGAGTTGTTCGATAAACAATTCATATAATATCAATCTCCTAAAAGATGGCATATTTTTTTGTTTAAAATTAAACGAAGCATCTCTTGCGAGATACTCCGAAATTGTGCAGACGAAAACCCCGCAGTCGCTTCCGTTAGACTGATGGGGGTTAGAACCTCTTACAATTCTCCAGTCTTGTAAAGGATAACCCAACTTTATTTCATACTCCTGCTGTAAGTATGCTAATATATCGTTATGAATATTATATTCATAATGATTTTCAAGACTATCAAAATATATGACTTGTCTCTTATCCATATCAGCCATAATGAGAATCAAGTCATACTTGTCGACAAACTAAAATCATAAAATATAATTATTAGACACAATTTAATCGAAATCAGTTACACATTTTAAAGTTAAGTAACTTGGTTTAGTACAGTAGTTTACAAGTGGGTCACTGTATAATGGACGGTGTTAAATTTGAATTCAGTTATAATATAATATCATTGTATAAGAAAAACGATTCTGAGAAAAAAACGGTGGGCCAGCCTATGATATTACCAAGTATATTTGATGATATAATTGTTAATAAAGTAATTTATTTATAACATATTTACGTGGAACCTTGTTTTAAATTTTCAATCCTTACTACAAAATAATTATTAAATTTTAAATTTGATACATTTTGATACAATTCGAACTTTAAATCCTTATAAAAAATTGTGCCTATGTGTTTTTAATATTTTTCAACTGCTATTGAAAAAACACACGCCAGGAGCCTGGCATTAAATTGTCACTCTTTTTTACCCGACAATTTTCCATTTTTCAATGAGTTAAGACTTAAGATCAATTGTGCAAAAAACAATTTGCTGAAATCATTATTTTAATTTTTTTTTAAAATTATTGTCAGTATATTTCACGTTTTTAAAAAGAGTATAGATGTTAACCAATAAAATTTTTTGTAAAACATTGTTAAGAATATTTTAATAAGAGAAATTAACAAACTCTAATTAATATATAATACAATCAGTAAATAGGTTATGTCTGTTATATCTAAAAATTTTTACATTGATATAATTAAATCTAAAAACTTAAAACTAATATTTTATTATTTACAAATAATAGGTACTAACTGAAAATTAAATTTATCTGTTCATTAATGAATTATTAATCATACGGTCTATTTCCGCAACGATTGAATCTTCGTCCACATCTTCGTCTACTGTAATGAGTTGTTCGATAAACAATTCATATAATATCAATCTCCTAAAAGATGGCATATTTTTTTGTTTAAAATTAAACGAAGCATCTCTTGCGAGATACTCCGAAATTGTGCAGACGAAAACCCCGCAGTCGCTTCCGTTAGACTGATGGGGGTTAGAACCTCTTACAATTCTCCAGTCTTGTAAAGGATAACCCAACTTTATTTCATACTCCTGCTGTAAGTATGCTAATATATCGTTATGAATATTATATTCATAATGATTTTCAAGACTATCAAAATATATGACTTGTCTCTTATCCATATCAGCCATAATGAGAATCAAGTCATACTTGTCGACAAACTAAAATCATAAAATATAATTATTAGACACAATTTAATCGAAATCAGTTACACATTTTAAAGTTAAGTAACTTGGTTTAGTACAGTAGTTTACAAGTGGGTCACTGTATAATGGACGGTGTTAAATTTGAATTCAGTTATAATATAATATCATTGTATAAGAAAAACGATTCTGAGAAAAAAACGGTGGGCCAGCCTATGATATTACCAAGTATATTTGATGATATAATTGTTAATAAAGTAATTTATTTATAACATATTTACGTGGAACCTTGTTTTAAATTTTCAATCCTTACTACAAAATAATTATTAAATTTTAAATTTGATACATTTTGATACAATTCGAACTTTAAATCCTTATAAAAAATTGTGCCTATGTGTTTTTAATATTTTTCAACTGCTATTGAAAAAACACACGCCAGGAGCCTGGCATTAAATTGTCACTCTTTTTTACCCGACAATTTTCCATTTTTCAATGAGTTAAGACTTAAGATCAATTGTGCAAAAAACAATTTGCTGAAATCATTATTTTAATTTTTTTTTTAAATTATTGTCAGTATATTTCACGTTTTTAAAAAGAGTATAGATGTTAACCAATAAAATTTTTTGTAAAACATTGTTAAGAATATTTTAATAAGAGAAATTAACAAACTCTAATTAATATATAATACAATCAGTAAATAGGTTATGTCTGTTATATCTAAAAATTTTTACATTGATATAATTAAATCTAAAAACTTAAAACTAATATTTTATTATTTACAAATAATAGGTACTAACTGAAAATTAAATTTATCTGTTCATTAATGAATTATTAATCATACGGTCTATTTCCGCAACGATTGAATCTTCGTCCACATCTTCGTCTACTGTAATGAGTTGTTCGATAAACAATTCATATAATATCAATCTCCTAAAAGATGGCATATTTTTTTGTTTAAAATTAAACGAAGCATCTCTTGCGAGATACTCCGAAATTGTGCAGACGAAAACCCCGCAGTCGCTTCCGTTAGACTGATGGGGGTTAGAACCTCTTACAATTCTCCAGTCTTGTAAAGGATAACCCAACTTTATTTCATACTCCTGCTGTAAGTATGCTAATATATCGTTATGAATATTATATTCATAATGATTTTCAAGACTATCAAAATATATGACTTGTCTCTTATCCATATCAGCCATAATGAGAATCAAGTCATACTTGTCGACAAACTAAAATCATAAAATATAATTATTAGACACAATTTAATCGAAATCAGTTACACATTTTAAAGTTAAGTAACTTGGTTTAGTACAGTAGTTTACAAGTGGGTCACTGTATAATGGACGGTGTTAAATTTGAATTCAGTTATAATATAATATCATTGTATAAGAAAAACGATTCTGAGAAAAAAACGGTGGGCCAGCCTATGATATTACCAAGTATATTTGATGATATAATTGTTAATAAAGTAATTTATTTATAACATATTTACGTGGAACCTTGTTTTAAATTTTCAATCCTTACTACAAAATAATTATTAAATTTTAAATTTGATACATTTTGATACAATTCGAACTTTAAATCCTTATAAAAAATTGTGCCTATGTGTTTTTAATATTTTTCAACTGCTATTGAAAAAACACACGCCAGGAGCCTGGCATTAAATTGTCACTCTTTTTTACCCGACAATTTTCCATTTTTCAATGAGTTAAGACTTAAGATCAATTGTGCAAAAAACAATTTGCTGAAATCATTATTTTAATTTTTTTTTTAAATTATTGTCAGTATATTTCACGTTTTTAAAAAGAGTATAGATGTTAACCAATAAAATTTTTTGTAAAACATTGTTAAGAATATTTTAATAAGAGAAATTAACAAACTCTAATTAATATATAATACAATCAGTAAATAGGTTATGTCTGTTATATCTAAAAATTTTTACATTGATATAATTAAATCTAAAAACTTAAAACTAATATTTTATTATTTACAAATAATAGGTACTAACTGAAAATTAAATTTATCTGTTCATTAATGAATTATTAATCATACGGTCTATTTCCGCAACGATTGAATCTTCGTCCACATCTTCGTCTACTGTAATGAGTTGTTCGATAAACAATTCATATAATATCAATCTCCTAAAAGATGGCATATTTTTTTGTTTAAAATTAAACGAAGCATCTCTTGCGAGATACTCCGAAATTGTGCAGACGAAAACCCCGCAGTCGCTTCCGTTAGACTGATGGGGGTTAGAACCTCTTACAATTCTCCAGTCTTGTAAAGGATAACCCAACTTTATTTCATACTCCTGCTGTAAGTATGCTAATATATCGTTATGAATATTATATTCATAATGATTTTCAAGACTATCAAAATATATGACTTGTCTCTTATCCATATCAGCCATAATGAGAATCAAGTCATACTTGTCGACAAACTAAAATCATAAAATATAATTATTAGACACAATTTAATCGAAATCAGTTACACATTTTAAAGTTAAGTAACTTGGTTTAGTACAGTAGTTTACAAGTGGGTCACTGTATAATGGACGGTGTTAAATTTGAATTCAGTTATAATATAATATCATTGTATAAGAAAAACGATTCTGAGCGAAAACGGTCAGTCAGCCTATGATATTACCAAGTATATTTGATGATATAATTGTTAATAAAGTAATTTATTTATAACATATTTACGTGGAACCTTGTTTTAAATTTTCAATCCTTACTACAAAATAATTATTAAATTTTAAATTTGATACATTTTGATACAATTCGAACTTTAAATCCTTATAAAAAATTGTGCCTATGTGTTTTTAATATTTTTCAACTGCTATTGAAAAAACACACGCCAGGAGCCTGGCATTAAATTGTCACTCTTTTTTACCCGACAATTTTCCATTTTTCAATGAGTTAAGACTTAAGATCAATTGTGCAAAAAACAATTTGCTGAAATCATTATTTTAATTTTTTTTTTAAATTATTGTCAGTATATTTCACGTTTTTAAAAAGAGTATAGATGTTAACCAATAAAATTTTTTGTAAAACATTGTTAAGAATATTTTAATAAGAGAAATTAACAAACTCTAATTAATATATAATACAATCAGTAAATAGGTTATGTCTGTTATATCTAAAAATTTTTACATTGATATAATTAAATCTAAAAACTTAAAACTAATATTTTATTATTTACAAATAATAGGTACTAACTGAAAATTAAATTTATCTGTTCATTAATGAATTATTAATCATACGGTCTATTTCCGCAACGATTGAATCTTCGTCCACATCTTCGTCTACTGTAATGAGTTGTTCGATAAACAATTCATATAATATCAATCTCCTAAAAGATGGCATATTTTTTTGTTTAAAATTAAACGAAGCATCTCTTGCGAGATACTCCGAAATTGTGCAGACGAAAACCCCGCAGTCGCTTCCGTTAGACTGATGGGGGTTAGAACCTCTTACAATTCTCCAGTCTTGTAAAGGATAACCCAACTTTATTTCATACTCCTGCTGTAAGTATGCTAATATATCGTTATGAATATTATATTCATAATGATTTTCAAGACTATCAAAATATATGACTTGTCTCTTATCCATATCAGCCATAATGAGAATCAAGTCATACTTGTCGACAAACTAAAATCATAAAATATAATTATTAGACACAATTTAATCGAAATCAGTTACACATTTTAAAGTTAAGTAACTTGGTTTAGTACAGTAGTTTACAAGTGGGTCACTGTATAATGGACGGTGTTAAATTTGAATTCAGTTATAATATAATATCATTGTATAAGAAAAACGATTCTGAGAAAAAAACGGTGGGCCAGCCTATGATATTACCAAGTATATTTGATGATATAATTGTTAATAAAGTAATTTATTTATAACATATTTACGTGGAACCTTGTTTTAAATTTTCAATCCTTACTACAAAATAATTATTAAATTTTAAATTTGATACATTTTGATACAATTCGAACTTTAAATCCTTATAAAAAATTGTGCCTATGTGTTTTTAATATTTTTCAACTGCTATTGAAAAAACACACGCCAGGAGCCTGGCATTAAATTGTCACTCTTTTTTACCCGACAATTTTCCATTTTTCAATGAGTTAAGACTTAAGATCAATTGTGCAAAAAACAATTTGCTGAAATCATTATTTTAATTTTTTTTTAAAATTATTGTCAGTATATTTCACGTTTTTAAAAAGAGTATAGATGTTAACCAATAAAATTTTTTGTAAAACATTGTTAAGAATATTTTAATAAGAGAAATTAACAAACTCTAATTAATATATAATACAATCAGTAAATAGGTTATGTCTGTTATATCTAAAAATTTTTACATTGATATAATTAAATCTAAAAACTTAAAACTAATATTTTATTATTTACAAATAATAGGTACTAACTGAAAATTAAATTTATCTGTTCATTAATGAATTATTAATCATACGGTCTATTTCCGCAACGATTGAATCTTCGTCCACATCTTCGTCTACTGTAATGAGTTGTTCGATAAACAATTCATATAATATCAATCTCCTAAAAGATGGCATATTTTTTTGTTTAAAATTAAACGAAGCATCTCTTGCGAGATACTCCGAAATTGTGCAGACGAAAACCCCGCAGTCGCTTCCGTTAGACTGATGGGGGTTAGAACCTCTTACAATTCTCCAGTCTTGTAAAGGATAACCCAACTTTATTTCATACTCCTGCTGTAAGTATGCTAATATATCGTTATGAATATTATATTCATAATGATTTTCAAGACTATCAAAATATATGACTTGTCTCTTATCCATATCAGCCATAATGAGAATCAAGTCATACTTGTCGACAAACTAAAATCATAAAATATAATTATTAGACACAATTTAATCGAAATCAGTTACACATTTTAAAGTTAAGTAACTTGGTTTAGTACAGTAGTTTACAAGTGGGTCACTGTATAATGGACGGTGTTAAATTTGAATTCAGTTATAATATAATATCATTGTATAAGAAAAACGATTCTGAGAAAAAAACGGTGGGCCAGCCTATGATATTACCAAGTATATTTGATGATATAATTGTTAATAAAGTAATTTATTTATAACATATTTACGTGGAACCTTGTTTTAAATTTTCAATCCTTACTACAAAATAATTATTAAATTTTAAATTTGATACATTTTGATACAATTCGAACTTTAAATCCTTATAAAAAATTGTGCCTATGTGTTTTTAATATTTTTCAACTGCTATTGAAAAAACACACGCCAGGAGCCTGGCATTAAATTGTCACTCTTTTTTACCCGACAATTTTCCATTTTTCAATGAGTTAAGACTTAAGATCAATTGTGCAAAAAACAATTTGCTGAAATCATTATTTTAATTTTTTTTTTAAATTATTGTCAGTATATTTCACGTTTTTAAAAAGAGTATAGATGTTAACCAATAAAATTTTTTGTAAAACATTGTTAAGAATATTTTAATAAGAGAAATTAACAAACTCTAATTAATATATAATACAATCAGTAAATAGGTTATGTCTGTTATATCTAAAAATTTTTACATTGATATAATTAAATCTAAAAACTTAAAACTAATATTTTATTATTTACAAATAATAGGTACTAACTGAAAATTAAATTTATCTGTTCATTAATGAATTATTAATCATACGGTCTATTTCCGCAACGATTGAATCTTCGTCCACATCTTCGTCTACTGTAATGAGTTGTTCGATAAACAATTCATATAATATCAATCTCCTAAAAGATGGCATATTTTTTTGTTTAAAATTAAACGAAGCATCTCTTGCGAGATACTCCGAAATTGTGCAGACGAAAACCCCGCAGTCGCTTCCGTTAGACTGATGGGGGTTAGAACCTCTTACAATTCTCCAGTCTTGTAAAGGATAACCCAACTTTATTTCATACTCCTGCTGTAAGTATGCTAATATATCGTTATGAATATTATATTCATAATGATTTTCAAGACTATCAAAATATATGACTTGTCTCTTATCCATATCAGCCATAATGAGAATCAAGTCATACTTGTCGACAAACTAAAATCATAAAATATAATTATTAGACACAATTTAATCGAAATCAGTTACACATTTTAAAGTTAAGTAACTTGGTTTAGTACAGTAGTTTACAAGTGGGTCACTGTATAATGGACGGTGTTAAATTTGAATTCAGTTATAATATAATATCATTGTATAAGAAAAACGATTCTGAGAAAAAAACGGTGGGCCAGCCTATGATATTACCAAGTATATTTGATGATATAATTGTTAATAAAGTAATTTATTTATAACATATTTACGTGGAACCTTGTTTTAAATTTTCAATCCTTACTACAAAATAATTATTAAATTTTAAATTTGATACATTTTGATACAATTCGAACTTTAAATCCTTATAAAAAATTGTGCCTATGTGTTTTTAATATTTTTCAACTGCTATTGAAAAAACACACGCCAGGAGCCTGGCATTAAATTGTCACTCTTTTTTACCCGACAATTTTCCATTTTTCAATGAGTTAAGACTTAAGATCAATTGTGCAAAAAACAATTTGCTGAAATCATTATTTTAATTTTTTTTTTAAATTATTGTCAGTATATTTCACGTTTTTAAAAAGAGTATAGATGTTAACCAATAAAATTTTTTGTAAAACATTGTTAAGAATATTTTAATAAGAGAAATTAACAAACTCTAATTAATATATAATACAATCAGTAAATAGGTTATGTCTGTTATATCTAAAAATTTTTACATTGATATAATTAAATCTAAAAACTTAAAACTAATATTTTATTATTTACAAATAATAGGTACTAACTGAAAATTAAATTTATCTGTTCATTAATGAATTATTAATCATACGGTCTATTTCCGCAACGATTGAATCTTCGTCCACATCTTCGTCTACTGTAATGAGTTGTTCGATAAACAATTCATATAATATCAATCTCCTAAAAGATGGCATATTTTTTTGTTTAAAATTAAACGAAGCATCTCTTGCGAGATACTCCGAAATTGTGCAGACGAAAACCCCGCAGTCGCTTCCGTTAGACTGATGGGGGTTAGAACCTCTTACAATTCTCCAGTCTTGTAAAGGATAACCCAACTTTATTTCATACTCCTGCTGTAAGTATGCTAATATATCGTTATGAATATTATATTCATAATGATTTTCAAGACTATCAAAATATATGACTTGTCTCTTATCCATATCAGCCATAATGAGAATCAAGTCATACTTGTCGACAAACTAAAATCATAAAATATAATTATTAGACACAATTTAATCGAAATCAGTTACACATTTTAAAGTTAAGTAACTTGGTTTAGTACAGTAGTTTACAAGTGGGTCACTGTATAATGGACGGTGTTAAATTTGAATTCAGTTATAATATAATATCATTGTATAAGAAAAACGATTCTGAGAAAAAAACGGTGGGCCAGCCTATGATATTACCAAGTATATTTGATGATATAATTGTTAATAAAGTAATTTATTTATAACATATTTACGTGGAACCTTGTTTTAAATTTTCAATCCTTACTACAAAATAATTATTAAATTTTAAATTTGATACATTTTGATACAATTCGAACTTTAAATCCTTATAAAAAATTGTGCCTATGTGTTTTTAATATTTTTCAACTGCTATTGAAAAAACACACGCCAGGAGCCTGGCATTAAATTGTCACTCTTTTTTACCCGACAATTTTCCATTTTTCAATGAGTTAAGACTTAAGATCAATTGTGCAAAAAACAATTTGCTGAAATCATTATTTTAATTTTTTTTTTAAATTATTGTCAGTATATTTCACGTTTTTAAAAAGAGTATAGATGTTAACCAATAAAATTTTTTGTAAAACATTGTTAAGAATATTTTAATAAGAGAAATTAACAAACTCTAATTAATATATAATACAATCAGTAAATAGGTTATGTCTGTTATATCTAAAAATTTTTACATTGATATAATTAAATCTAAAAACTTAAAACTAATATTTTATTATTTACAAATAATAGGTACTAACTGAAAATTAAATTTATCTGTTCATTAATGAATTATTAATCATACGGTCTATTTCCGCAACGATTGAATCTTCGTCCACATCTTCGTCTACTGTAATGAGTTGTTCGATAAACAATTCATATAATATCAATCTCCTAAAAGATGGCATATTTTTTTGTTTAAAATTAAACGAAGCATCTCTTGCGAGATACTCCGAAATTGTGCAGACGAAAACCCCGCAGTCGCTTCCGTTAGACTGATGGGGGTTAGAACCTCTTACAATTCTCCAGTCTTGTAAAGGATAACCCAACTTTATTTCATACTCCTGCTGTAAGTATGCTAATATATCGTTATGAATATTATATTCATAATGATTTTCAAGACTATCAAAATATATGACTTGTCTCTTATCCATATCAGCCATAATGAGAATCAAGTCATACTTGTCGACAAACTAAAATCATAAAATATAATTATTAGACACAATTTAATCGAAATCAGTTACACATTTTAAAGTTAAGTAACTTGGTTTAGTACAGTAGTTTACAAGTGGGTCACTGTATAATGGACGGTGTTAAATTTGAATTCAGTTATAATATAATATCATTGTATAAGAAAAACGATTCTGAGAAAAAAACGGTGGGCCAGCCTATGATATTACCAAGTATATTTGATGATATAATTGTTAATAAAGTAATTTATTTATAACATATTTACGTGGAACCTTGTTTTAAATTTTCAATCCTTACTACAAAATAATTATTAAATTTTAAATTTGATACATTTTGATACAATTCGAACTTTAAATCCTTATAAAAAATTGTGCCTATGTGTTTTTAATATTTTTCAACTGCTATTGAAAAAACACACGCCAGGAGCCTGGCATTAAATTGTCACTCTTTTTTACCCGACAATTTTCCATTTTTCAATGAGTTAAGACTTAAGATCAATTGTGCAAAAAACAATTTGCTGAAATCATTATTTTAATTTTTTTTTTAAATTATTGTCAGTATATTTCACGTTTTTAAAAAGAGTATAGATGTTAACCAATAAAATTTTTTGTAAAACATTGTTAAGAATATTTTAATAAGAGAAATTAACAAACTCTAATTAATATATAATACAATCAGTAAATAGGTTATGTCTGTTATATCTAAAAATTTTTACATTGATATAATTAAATCTAAAAACTTAAAACTAATATTTTATTATTTACAAATAATAGGTACTAACTGAAAATTAAATTTATCTGTTCATTAATGAATTATTAATCATACGGTCTATTTCCGCAACGATTGAATCTTCGTCCACATCTTCGTCTACTGTAATGAGTTGTTCGATAAACAATTCATATAATATCAATCTCCTAAAAGATGGCATATTTTTTTGTTTAAAATTAAACGAAGCATCTCTTGCGAGATACTCCGAAATTGTGCAGACGAAAACCCCGCAGTCGCTTCCGTTAGACTGATGGGGGTTAGAACCTCTTACAATTCTCCAGTCTTGTAAAGGATAACCCAACTTTATTTCATACTCCTGCTGTAAGTATGCTAATATATCGTTATGAATATTATATTCATAATGATTTTCAAGACTATCAAAATATATGACTTGTCTCTTATCCATATCAGCCATAATGAGAATCAAGTCATACTTGTCGACAAACTAAAATCATAAAATATAATTATTAGACACAATTTAATCGAAATCAGTTACACATTTTAAAGTTAAGTAACTTGGTTTAGTACAGTAGTTTACAAGTGGGTCACTGTATAATGGACGGTGTTAAATTTGAATTCAGTTATAATATAATATCATTGTATAAGAAAAACGATTCTGAGCGAAAACGGTCAGTCAGCCTATGATATTACCAAGTATATTAATTGATGATATTATTGTGAATAAAGTAATTTATAAATAACCTATTTACGTGGAACCTTGTTTTAAATTTTCAATCCTTACTACAAAATAATTATTAAATTTTAAATTTGATACATTTTGATACAATTCGAACTTTAAATCCTTATAAAAAATTGTGCCTATGTGTTTTTAATATTTTTCAACTGCTATTGAAAAAACACACGCCAGGAGCTTGGCATTAAATTGTCACTCTTTTTTACCCGACAATTTTCCATTTTTCAATGAGTTAAGACTTAAGATCAATTGTGCAAAAAACAATTTGCTGAAATCATTATTTTGAAAGTTATTTACTTCAAAAGTTGGTGAATTTAAGTATTTTAACCAGTTAAAAATAGGTTACAAGTGGGTCACTGTATAATGGACAGTGTTAAATTTGAATTCAATTATAATATAATATCATTGTATAAGAAAAACGATTCTGAGAGAAAACTGTCGGTCAGCCTATTATATTACCAAGTATATTTGATGATATTATTGTGAATAAAGTAATTTATATATAACATATTTACGTGGAACCTTGTTTTAGAACTTAAAAGAGATTAATTGCATATAAAAAAAATTGTGCCAATAACAAAAATGTATTAATAAAAATAAAAATATTATTTTCGTAAATATTCCCATTTCTACTTAATTTTTTTTTTATTTTCTCGGTGCTTATGAAAACTACTGCGAAATTTTACTTTTGACCCCCCTAACCAAATTTAAGAGTACCAACTACATTCACTTCCTTATCAGAAAAGATGGCGCTGAAGAAAATCTTAACATTTTTACTATCCTAAAAAGTGAAGACAGACACAAATAAAATTTAAAAAAAAACACACATTATTTTAAAAACATTAAACTCAGAATCTAAAATTAATAAATTAGTACTAAATTATTAAACAATAATTGTATATTATTAAGAACTAGTTGTACTTGTGATATCATGGTTATCAAATTTATTTAGCGCTTGCTGTAATTTATAGAACTGAGTAGGTAACTGGTAGTTAGGTACCTCATCATAATATAATATGCAATACTGAATACTACAATCATGGTAGATACAACTATACAATCACTCAAGCTGCTTAAGTTAAGCCCCATCCTAGCTACGGCGCTGCTTAACTACATACATACGTTAGAACAAGATAGTCATAATACTGATTACGAGGTGTAAATAAATAATATTTTGATTAAGTCAAAAATGTACTTGAAAATATTTTAATTTGTTGTAGAAATAAGAATGGCTCTCTGAATGTTCAAATTGTTATTTCGCCATCATTATTGACTCGTTAAAATACGTAAAGAAATCAAAAATCAAAATTATAATTCTCTATAGCGTGGCAGTAAAGTTCGGTGATGTGCGTTTGGGTATGAACTTAAAATCGCAAACTTCGGAATAAGATAAATTCTAAAATAATGATTTCCGAAAATATATTTTGCACCATGGTTCTTAACTCGTTGGAACATATATGTTTCAAAAAAATAATGCTGGGTAATAAGTTATTAAGTGAATTTATTCAAAATATTAAATTTATTATGTTTGTATTTTAATATAATGCCACAGATAAACGGTCGGAGTAAGCACGTAAGATAACTGTTCGATTAGTGTAGAAACTGTGCACAAATGTCGGTTATTAAAATATAGGTACCTACTAATTTTAAAAATAGTATTTAAAACTTAAATTAGAAATACACTAGAAAAATGATTTTTTTGGGAATATTGTTAATAGTTTATTCAATACTAGGCAGGTTGTGCGAAAGGCGGCTGCACAAGGAAGCCGGGCGGCGTGTATACGTGTGTGTGTGTGCACAGGCGGCAGCTCTACGTAAACCGACGCGCTTGTTGTCTTCGTATTTGATTTTTCTTCCTCGTAACTCTATAGGCGGGGAGGAGAATGAGAGAGTGGACTGTATTGAGTTTAGGTATTATGATGAATGTTACAAATGTGTTTTGTGGTATGAAAATGTACAGAACAGTTTATTTTAATGTTCTGCAATTAATATACCTAATGACTTAACGACTAGGGTTAGTAGTAATAATTATGGGTGTGCGCGATCACAATCCGATCGGCAAGTAAATCAATCGAAAAAAAACAATAATGAAAATAAATAATACACGGTTCGCGTGATGCGAGGAATAAACATTAAACAACAACAATATTGTGTGTACGACCTGACAGCGTTGATGATGCCGATGATAAGGTGGGGATGGTGTGACTGTCCCGGAACGACGATCAGCTGACGGAGGTGGAACCGGATCGCGACGATACATCACACGTCGACCAGGGCGACGTCGGCCGGCGGGTCAATGAACCCATGGACTTACCGTGTGGCGTGTACTGAAACGGCATGGTGGACAACTGTGTCGAACTCGGACGACGCGGGCTCGAAAAAGGTCCTACGGCCGCGTAATATTGCGGCTCGTCGCGTATGGACGTCGTTGCCGCGGCGTCGGTCACACGGCGTGAAAACACGTGGGGACCACGGCGGATCGCACTGTGTACACAACGACTGACGGGCGAAAAACGGTGGTTTTGGCGCGGGCGGCCTTAAAACACAATTCGTGTGTGTGCAAGGGACACGACACGAAACGGAACTCAAAACTGTCCGGGCGGTGGTTTCGGCGCAGGCGGCCACAGAACAAAATACGACTCCGATACGACGAAAGCCAAGATGGCTGAGTAACTCGGCAACGAACGACGGACGGCGGGCAACAACACGCAACGGCGATAACATAAACGCGCAACAACGGCGGGATAAGTGTTGCATGGTGCGCGGGTGCTCGTGGTAGGAGTTAAGACGATAACGGTCGACCGGCATCCGCGAAACGTGGAGCGGTTCCGTATCCAACACAGGTACTCAAATACTTTTTTAAAGTATTTTATACAACACTATTAATAAACATTTAATTGTATTAGTGATCACTGTAATACAAATAATACAAATAATACATTTCATTTTCATACATTTTATAATTCAATAATTTTTACAAAAAAATAATATATATAATTTTAGTCCACAGATTAACAGTTGGTGTGAGAATGTAATATTTACTGTTCGACAGGTGTATAAACTAACATATTATTATATTATATATATTATATACCTGCTGTTCTCATCCTTTTAATATATTTAAATTTGGTGAGATTATTTATTTATATTTTGGTACATTTTTAAGATAGGATAGAAATGATATATTTTGAGTAATAAATTAAATGTTTAAAATGTTTACAATCTCATTTCTTTTTACAATTTACAAGGGGCTGTTAAGGCTGTTCGGTAATAGTCTGAGACAATTTTATAACATGTGGTTCATAGATATAGACTATAGAGTATTAGAGTACTCTTGCCGTAAATATTTTTTAGTTTTTGAACAAGTAAAGTATACGACAATCTGTGAGTCTTTTTGTACTAATAAGAGAACAATAATTAATTCGTGTATTTATATGTGATTTCACCCTTGAAAACAACATTTTTATTTGTTGTGCCGTCTAAGTTAACTTAGGTATACGAGTTAGATTTTTTTGTTAAACAAAGGTAGTTATTTAGTTTCTACCTAGGTATATTTTTGTCTTACGGACGATAGTACGAGACAGTGTTTTCTCAAGTTTGAGTACCATGTAGATTGTAGGTATATGGTTGTATAAATATATACCACACGCATATTTACATGTATAAATGCAAAAGCGACCCACAATAAATTAAATTCAATTGGGTCAGTTCCCTACCGTAACAAAAACCTTACAGCACCATCCTACAGCAGTGGTCTTAGTTGCCGGGCTTAAGACCAATAAAAATAAAACAATCCTACGTGACAGAAAAATATATTATTATCTATACATAATTATATTTCATTTTCATATATTTTAATATAATTACGCGGAAGGCTCATCGATAAGCAAAAAAAAAACGTTATTTGTTCAAGTGGTACATGAAATTTTTCAAACTTTGTAGGTGGTAAGCAAATATTAAAAGTATGAAAACCGCTGGAATATTATATAGTATAATATAATATGTTACACCAGTCGAACAGTAACATAACATTCTCACACCGACCATAACGGTGGAAAAAAATGTGGAAAAAAATTATAGTATCTATATTATTTGTAAAAATTATTGAATTATAAAATGTAGGTATGAACATGAAATGGATTAAATTATCTATGTGTATAACAGTGAGCACTAATACATTGTGTTTGCTTATTAACAGTGATCAATTATTATATACAAAAGTATCTGAGTACCTATTATACAGTATACCTAATATTTAATAAAATGTTAAAAATTAATATTTAAAATATTCCTCAAAAAATAATTTTTCTAATGCATTTCAAATTTAAGTATTATATATTATTTATTTTTATCTATTAGTACTTACATTTTACTAACCGACATATATTATGGGCAATGTGAGCATATATTTCATTTCATACATTTTATAATTCAATGGTTTTAAAAAATTATATGCTGCCAGGTGCATCAGGAATTGGTCAAGGGGAGGGCAAAATATTTTCCTTTTTACATTTTTTGTCTCCCTATCCTATTAGTTATAAAGTATTTTTGTGACATATTTTCTTTCATATAGACAAGTAATGTAAAAATATTTATGAAATATACGTACTAATTTACGTACAAGTTTTAACGTAATCCTATAGTATTATGTTATGTAATTTTAAATTATCAAATATATTATTTTTTAATAGATAAAATGATACCGATGGTTTTATAATCTTAGGTAATTTATAAAATTAAATATTTCTAGCCTATTTCGTCATTCATACCACAAACTTAAAAAGTTGTATCTATTGTAGGTATGCCGTCTATGAACATTTAATTTTTTTATCAAAAAAGTAAAAACTTGGTTGACATTGCAGTATTTATTTGGTCCCGTCACTACATTTCATAATCTATAAAATCAATCTTTTTAGTTCTGAATCTAAATCAAGTGTAAAAAAAAATCACTCAGTAAAAAAAAATAAATGTTTTTATTTTTAATTTAATAAAAGTTTATTTTGCGTTATTTTATATTACAACATACACACATATAAATTCTAAAATAATTATTTCCTCAAAAGTTTTTGTACCATTATTGTTATTAACTCATTAAAATACATTTGTTAAAAAGAAATTGTTAAGTTTGAATTGGTCAGAACTTCTTGTTTTATTCATATATTTCATTTTAATATATTTTATAATTCAATAATTGTTTAAAAAAAACGCTTTTCAAGTCAGGGATCGGCATGTAAAGTTACCCACCTACTCATCAATACTGATTTACATTTTTAGTATTTTCCTATTTAACACAAATTCTAGAAGTTTTCAAAATTCAGACTTTTTTCATTTCACTTACCATACTTACTTGATAAAAAATCAAGAGAGTAAAAATATTATTTTACATTCCATTTTCATACATTTTATAATTTAATAATTTTTACAATAGTTTTATATCACAGAATAGTGTTATAATTTATTATGAATTTGTATAAGGGAGTGGATAGATATTTTTTTAAACACATAACACTAAAAATTAAATAAATATAATAAATACAAAATATTATAATATAATTGGCTTTATATTACCCAGCTACCTATCATTATTTTTAGATTATTTTGAAACATTCATATTTCAACAAATTACGACTTAAGAACAATTTTGCAAAACGCAATTTGCTGAAATCATTATTTCGAAAGTTATTTCCTTAAAAAATTGGCCAATTTACGTATTTTAACGAGTTAGGAATGATAGGGAAATAAGCGGCACTTACCTATATTTCTGTTTTACCGGACACCGTTTTTATTAAAACTTATATAGGTAAGCATTCTAAAAAATTATGGTGAAGTCAGACTTTGGCGGTCGGTCTGAGTTTTGAAGTTTTATCTATTTAAAGTCCGAGACCCAACATTCAAAGTGGAAGGATGTTATTGATTTTAATATTGTCCGAGCGAGTGACCACGCCGGGTGTGTATGAAAACACAATATACTTCAAATAACTAAAACTTTATAAGTTTAAAACTAAGTCTGACCTCCAAATTCTGACATCACCGTCGTATTTTCATGCTTAACTGTTATAGTGCCGTAGCCAGGATTTTTTTTCGGGGAGGGGGGCTCAAATATTTTCTAGGGCTACTACCGGAGTTTTACAATATAGTAAGTTCGATAAGCCAATACCTCTCCAAAACTTTATTCCTTTTATTTTTAGTTTACTCATATAGATAAGAACTATAGGTTTAAACTACTATAAGTTACTTAGTATGTAATCTCGTAAAAATTTGAACATAAAATAACTATAAAATAAAACTGTCTATTATATTTTTAGATTTTTCGGTTTTAAAATAACCTACTTACTGTTTTAAATTTTCAATCTTTAGCTATAAAGATTTAACATTTTATAAACTTTTAGTTAAAATATAATATTATAATAATAATAATAATAATAATATATTATTATTTTTAATCGTTACAAAAAAAAAAAAATGTTTAAAATGTGAAATTTATAAGAAATTATTTTATTATTAAATATGCTATAAAATAATTGAAATTGTGTATTTATGTACTAAAATATGAATTTATCGTAATTGGTCAAGGTTTTTGCGGAAGAAATGTGTTTATGTGTTTAAGGTTATAGAGTAATAGCTTATCTGCTTATTTCATACCTATTAGCTTCAAGCTTACCTATATAACGCCCCTATTATATATAATATTAATATATTATGTTATTACCTTTAAATAGCTGGTGCCCGTGTCCCGTATTTGTATTCGTATTACCTATATTAGGTGCATCGCCCTTTCGTACAGTGGTTGAATACTATTATATAATCATTTTATTTTCCAATTCTCAGTTCTCAATTACTGTGCGTCTATAACACTCTCTGTGCAGACGGAAAAGTAGGTAGGTTCTATTACAGACTGTCACAGCCGCGAGCCGTTTTTTTTTATTTTTGAGTACGTATACGTTATGCATAAATACGTTCGATTTTTATACAATTATCAAAATGTTGAGTATATTCAAATTAAAAAAATAAAATACCTAGTGCTAAGGTTAGGTTAGGTTAGGTTGACTTAAAAAATTATGGTTTATAATAAATTTTGGTTTTAGCAGACTTTCTGTAACAACTAAATTACAGTGAAATCTTAATACTTCTGACGCCTTGATATGTGGTGGAGTGACACTGAAGGCAGAAGTCGACCTGGAAGACCTGGGCGGCCTGTCACACAACGTATGTAACTACGTTGCTGGTGGACTTACGCAGCAACTACTGATGGCACCGACGTTGACATTAACCAGCCGCCAAGATTGACCGCGAGAATAATAATAGAAATAAAATAAAGACTTAAGATTTCAGTGTACATCAAGCACAATAATAACAGATAATAATGTGCTATAATGCAACCGTGTGCACAATAAAAGTGACAATATAATGTGATCGCTTTATTAGTAGATACACTTACGAAAAACACAAACGATTAGTTAGCGGATACAAAAATTAATAATTAGGGTCGCTTTAATAACGGACCAAAAGAAAAAAGTGCAAAAACAGGCAACAGATTTGTCGATGCTGGTAGACAATACACAGCCAATAATAATAAAAATAATAGTGATAATAAAAGGGTGTTGGCCGCAGAAAGTAAACAATACAAGATTTTGAGATCGAGAATATAAAACTATCTGAGGCTAAACAGGCCGACCAGTGCTCGAAATGGAAAGTCTTACGAACCGGAACGCTCAAAAAATTAATATACGGATTATAATATTGTTTTAATAATTTTAATTCGTGTTTACTTTACAATACAATATAATTAGTTAAATAGATACAAATAATATGAGTAATTTCAAGATTAAAAAATGTGGGTAAGTGGATGTCGCTCTGCTGTACAGTAGGTTACAAGTGGGTCACTGTAATGGATGGTGTTAAATTTAAATTCAATGATATATTATTATATATATTATTGTATAAGAAAAATGATTCTAAAAGAAAACGTTGAGTCAGTTTATGACATTAGTATATTACCAAGTATATTTAATGATATTATTGTGAATAAAGTAATTTTTATATAACCTATTTAAATGGAACCTTGTCTTAAATTTCCAATCCTTAGCTATAAAAGTGGAACATTTTACACATTTTTAACAACAAAATAATTATTACATTATTAAATTTGATAAACTTTGTCAAAATTCGAACCTTAAATGCTTATAAAAAAAAATTGTGGCAATGTATTTTTAATTTTTTTTAACTGCTATTATAACGATATACGAGTACCAGGAGCCTTTTCATTCCACCAATGATCCTTCCACGTAATGATGAAAAATTATATTACAATTTATGAAAATTAAATATATTTATAAATAGGTAATAATTTATTTTTCTGCCACGTAGAATTGATTTTTTTTTTTATTGGTCTGAAGCCTGAAGTCTGTACACCTATGTTTAATCAGACGGCACAACAAATAAAAATGTAGTTTTCAGGGTTAAATCACACAAGAATAAATTATAATTGTTTTATTAGCACAAAAACACTCTCATAACAAAAAACTTTCAAAAAAGTAATGCTGTGTAATAAGTTATAAAGTGAATTTATTAAAAATATTTATTTTGCTTTTAATTTTATAATATTTACAACTTCAGTCTATTTCGTTTTCATGTCAAAAAATATGTATCGTAAATTGTTTAAAGTTAAATATTTATATCATTTGAATCTAACTTATATGGAAATACTGTATGAAGTATTAACACTATATCCTATAATTAAGTTTTGGATTGGAAAAAAATTAAGTACGCTAGCGTTGTATAAACAAATTAACTTGTTTTTAACTTTTTGTTATTGGTGCATATTAACTTAATTTAACTGAGTTAAAAAAAATCATATACTTGCCCAGCCTTGGGTGTAAGTATGTAAGATTATTGATAGATTAGTGTTGAAACTATGCACAAATAGTTTCAAAAACATTTTAAAATTTTTGCAATCTCATTTTTTTTTACGATTCGTTGGGCTGTTTGGACTATTCGGCAATAGTCTGAGAAAATTGTATAACGTGTGGTTAATAGGTAGAGTACTAGAGTACTCTTGCCACAATATGTTTTAGTTTTATATGAGTGTTTTTGTACCGATTAAACAACAATAATTTATTCGTGTGTGATTTAACCCTGAAAACTACATTTTTATTTGTTGTGCTGTCTCGGTAAACTTAGGTATACAGACTTCAGGCTTCAGACCAATAAATAAAATCAATTCTACACAGCAGTAAAATATATTATTACCTATATATAATTATATTTCATTTTCATAAATGTTAATATAATTTTTCATCATTACGCGTAAGAATCACTGGTGGAAAATTAGGAAATGATACACAGTTCAAAAATAAAACTCTTCATTAGTATCAATATAATATTATAATTCACAGCCATCAACGCATTATGATGCCCATATATGGAAACCAACGTCTCAAAACAGATATAAAAAAAACGATACGGATATGTACCACTTGACGCAATCGTCTCTAAGTAATGAATGAAACGTTTAAAATGTTTTGCAATCTCATTTCTTTTTACAATTTGTTGGATTAGTCGGACTATTCGGCAATAGTCTGAGAAAATTGTATAACGTGTGGTTAATTACACAATTAGCTGGACGGAAATTAAACCGGTTTTCAGTTATATTTTCGGCAGTAATATTATTTGCGCAACGGTCGCGTCGGTGACAACTGACAATACTATAAATTATCAAATAATATTATTATTATTAATATTATCATCGTGGCGACGGAAATATTATTATTATTACTACTGAGTAATATTTCCGTCGCCGCCGTCGCACAGTGGTCAGAAATCCAGTTTCAAGGTCTATTTACACATAACCGTTCCGTGTCCGTTCCGTATCCGCACCGTCCGTTCAGTCTCAGTGCAAGTGTATTTACACTTAACCGATTTGTATCCGTGATGTCCGTTCAGTATCAGACATCAGTGAAAATTATTAAGCTTTTTCATACCAACTAACTTACTTCATTATAGTACTATACGTCTGTACGAAGTACACGTTTGTACCTATATTACTTTTCATTTTGTGTTGTAATAGTTAATAATTAATATTAAATTACAATTTATAAATCTAATTAATTTTCATACCTATTTTTACTAACTGTTATAATCAATTATTTGAGCGGAAATATGGCTGAGAACTTAGATGACATAGAAGATATAGCCGTCCTAGCATTGTTACTAGATGAAGAAGAAAAAATAAATAATAGTACAAAACAAAAAAGACTTTGGGTTCACGCCGTATGGAAAAAAATAAAAACAGAAGGAGAATTTGCCACTTTATATAAAGAATTAGTTGATCATGAAACGAAATTTTTTGAATATTTTCGAATGCCACAATACGGTTTCAACGTATTGTTGCATAAAATTGAACATGATATTAAAAAACAAGACACTTTTTGGAGAGAGGCCATAACACCAAGAGAAAGACTGGCAGTTTGTTTAAGGTACGTGTACAATTTTAATATGTATATGGTAATTTATTTTTGTAAATTTAATTATGCTTAACAAATTTTAAATTCTTTTAAAATAAATTTTTTCTTGTAAAATTAATAAAATAATATGAATTGCTTTTAAAATAAATTTTGTCTTGTATAGTATTAACAAATGTTGAATAGTTTCATAGTAAATTTAAAAAAAATGTAGTTGGTATACAACTAATATATAAAAATTAACATTATAATATTAAATTATTTGTAAATATCTGTGTATACTTCTACGTCTGTAGGTCCTTGGATGTTATAGGCAAAGTTCTGAGAAGCGTTTAAAGACATATCTTGACTTGAATGTGCAGGGGATGGTGACGCAGATGAACAATACAATGTATTTTTTGGCACTTAAACATAGGGATGGTTTTGAGCATTTTTTTGAGTTAATTGTGGAGATGGCGGTGAGGACAGGTAGTGCGATATAGATGTCATGTTTCTTGGTTCTTGTACGTATTGGTTGTTTTGAGATTGAATTTTATAGGTAAGGTTCTGGGTAGCATTTAAAGAAATATTTTCACTTAAATCTGCAGGGTATGGTGGCGCAGATGAACAATACGATTTATTTGGTGACATTGTATTTGTTGGCACTTGAACATAGGCATTTTTTTGAGCATTTTTTTTAGAAAATTGTGGAGATGGCGGTGAGGACAGGTAGTGTGATGTAGATGTCATGTCTCTTGGTTCTTGTACGTATTGGTTGTTTTGAGCTGCATTTGGAATAATATTTTGATTAAATTGCTGATATGTTGGCGATGGTACAGTAAAATATGGCACTGTATGTGATTTTTTTTTCTGTTCTTCGTCTAAGATCATTTTCATTTCATACTCTTGGACTATTGAAAATATTTTGGATTTCACTAAGTTTAAATAATACGGTGTAAATGTCTTAAGTGTTGGTGAGAAGCCTGCCAAAAAAGCATCAACTGGATTATTTTGAGCGAAATTGGACATATTATTTTCCTTTTTTTGCATAATATATTTCATCAACGTGGTTGAAGCCGAATCTGGTGTTTTAATTATTGAACGTTTTTGGACCAATTTTTGAACTGGCTTAGACGACCGGGTTTGTTCAACATTTTGCGATTGCTCACCATCTATATCGTTCATGTTCTCATCAATTTGAACTGTAGCGTTTTCATTTTCATTTTCGTCCACGTTGTCATTGAAAATGTCTACGTTGTCTTCATTGCCAACTAAATCTTCTATGTTTCCCAAAGTGTCCCTTTCTTGTAGATGTGGTTTTAAGAATTGTAGCTGGTCATCAAATTTATATTTTTTCACTTTTTTAGCGGCTTGCCCACTTGTTGTTTTTTTTTATGGATTTTCGATAATTATCTCGGATATTGTTCCAACGAGTTTTGCAAATTTTTCCTATAATTACATGTTGATACTATAATAATAAAACAACTAGTGTATTTCATTATAATAATATTAAGTTCAAAATAGATAATATTTACATGCTTATTACTAGGGCCCGGATTTATATGCATAAGTTACAATTTTGAATTATAATCAATAGATCCGGAATACATAGTTTTATTTTGTATATTTTTTGCATATTTGAATGATAACCAATGTATAAATCCATACATATTTCGTATGTTTTACTGTTTTAGTACCAACACATAATTCCGGGCCTTACTTAATACGTTATTTTATATTTTACACATCAATAATATCATAAAGAAAATATTTTTATTACGTATTTATTCATATATTTACACTTAAATTTAAATCATAATATTTATAAACTAAAACGAACTATTAAATTATCATTTTACTATTTTCTTATAATTGTTATATAATTAAAAAATTATAGGTATATTTGATGTTTCAGATTTTTGGCTACAGGAGATTCCTTCACGACAATTTCATTTAGTTATCGTCTAGGTCATACAACTGTTTATAGAATTGTAATTGAAACTTGTAAAAGTATAGTAACAAATTTAATGTCAGAAGTAATGCCACAACCCACAGAAGAAAGATGGAAACAAATTGCAAATGATTTTTGGACCAATTGGAATTTTCCGAATTGTATAGGTGCGTTGGACGAAAACACGTCACTATTCAAGCACCACCAAATACTGCTTCAAATTTTTTTAACTATAAAAAAACATTTTCTGTCGTGTTACTTGCATTAGTTGATGCACAGTACAATTTTATAGCCGTAGACGTGGGCGCTTATGGAAAAAACAGTGATGGCGGAATATTAGCACACTCTAACTTGGGAAAATCGTTAGAAAATGGTTCGTTAAATATTCCAAAAGATGAATTTTTACCTGGAACCACCATTTCTGCTCCATACGTTATATTAGGAGACGAAGCGTTTCCTCTGAAAACGTACTTGATGCGACCATATCCAGGGAAGCAACTAGATGATTCCTTAAAACGAATTTACAATTATCGTCTTTGTAGAACTCGTAGAGTAGTGGAAAATTGCTTTGGGATTTTAGCACAAAAGTTTCGTGTTTATAACAGGAGGATACAATCGAAGCCAGAAAATGTGGATTATATTATTTTATCAACATGTGTTCTTCATAATTTCATAAAAAAATATAATAATAGTGTCACTGAAAATTTTCAAAATATGAATGATCCAACTTCAAACATAACTTTGAATGATATACCTATGCAAGGAGGTGGTGCTGGGCGAGCAGCATTTGCAACTCGAGAACTATACAAACATTTTTTTAATTCCTCAGCTGGTTCAGTGCCGTGGCAAAATGAAAAAATTTAATTAAGTGTATTTTCTTTGATTTACATACATTTATATACTTTGATATTATTAACTATATAGTAAACTAATTTAAAATAGTGTACAATAATTATTTAACTAAAAATATTATTTAAAATAATATACATATATTATTAATTCAATTGTATTTATATTTGAATTGATATGATTTGTTTTGGAAAAAAATACACGTGGCATTAAACTTGATTTATTGAATTTTGAATGTAATACATATTATTATTATAATTACCTATATTTACGTTATAAAATACATTCCGTGCATGGAATAATAAAACAAACATTCATGCAGACTTGGGTAGAATACTTTATGATAATAATATTCCTAAGTATTCAAAATGCTTCACAAAAAGTATTCCGAATATTTTTCGAATACTTTTTTTTAGTAGATTTAGATTTCAATAACAAAAATATTATTTTTTTCAATTCTGTGTTTAAAAATGAGCATTATTTAAATACACGCCCATCTGGCTAACTATTAGCTATATTCAAATTAATATAATTAATAAGTAATAATTAGTAATATATACAAGTATAGTATACCTATATAAGAAAAAAAGTATTCCGAATACTGTACTCAGAATACTTGTAAAAAGTATTCAAAATACCTTATAGACCTTCATGCGGAACAAAGTCCATTTTAAAATTTGATTGAATTAAGGTCTATTCACACATGTCCGGTCCGTGTCCGGTCCGTATCCGTACCGTCCGGTCCGTGTCCGACGTTTTTACATTGTATGGCTTAAATTTAATGTTATCGTTTACACTTGTCCGTTCCGTACCCGTTCCGTGCCCGTTCCGTATCCGTCTCGTCCGATTCTATTTGTTCAAAACTATGTTTTGTCGGATGGCACTGATACGGAGACGTATTTTCGGTACATGTAAGTACAAGTCAAGTATTAGTACGGTATTTTGAATACTTTTTACAAGTATTCTGAGTACAGTATTCGGAATACTTTTTTTCTTATATAGGTATACTATACTTGTATATATTACTAATTATTACTTATTAATTATATTAATTTGAATATAGCTAATAGTTAGCCAGATGGGCGTGTATTTAAATAATGCTCATTTTTAAACACAGAATTGAAAAAAATAATATTTTTGTTATTGAAATCTAAATCTACTAAAAAAAAGTATTCGAAAAATATTCGGAATACTTTTTGTGAAGCATTTTGAATACTTAGGAATATTATTATCATAAAGTATTCTACCCAAGTCTGCATGAATGTTTGTTTTATTATTCCATGCACGGAATGTATTTTATAACGTAAATATAGGTAATTATAATAATAATATGTATTACATTCAAAATTCAATAAATCAAGTTTAATGCCACGTGTATTTTTTTCCAAAACAAATCATATCAATTCAAATATAAATACAATTGAATTAATAATATATGTATATTATTTTAAATAATATTTTTAGTTAAATAATTATTGTACACTATTTTAAATTAGTTTACTATATAGTTAATAATATCAAAGTATATAAATGTATGTAAATCAAAGAAAATACACTTAATTAAATTTTTTCATTTTGCCACGGCACTGAACCAGCTGAGGAATTAAAAAAATGTTTGTATAGTTCTCGAGTTGCAAATGCTGCTCGCCCAGCACCACCTCCTTGCATAGGTATATCATTCAAAGTTATGTTTGAAGTTGGATCATTCATATTTTGAAAATTTTCAGTGACACTATTATTATATTTTTTTATGAAATTATGAAGAACACATGTTGATAAAATAATATAATCCACATTTTCTGGCTTCGATTGTATCCTCCTGTTATAAACACGAAACTTTTGTGCTAAAATCCCAAAGCAATTTTCCACTACTCTACGAGTTCTACAAAGACGATAATTGTAAATTCGTTTTAAGGAATCATCTAGTTGCTTCCCTGGATATGGTCGCATCAAGTACGTTTTCAGAGGAAACGCTTCGTCTCCTAATATAACGTATGGAGCAGAAATGGTGGTTCCAGGTAAAAATTCATCTTTTGGAATATTTAACGAACCATTTTCTAACGATTTTCCCAAGTTAGAGTGTGCTAATATTCCGCCATCACTGTTTTTTCCATAAGCGCCCACGTCTACGGCTATAAAATTGTACTGTGCATCAACTAATGCAAGTAACACGACAGAAAATGTTTTTTTATAGTTAAAAAAATTTGAAGCAGTATTTGGTGGTGCTTGAATAGTGACGTGTTTTCGTCCAACGCACCTATACAATTCGGAAAATTCCAATTGGTCCAAAAATCATTTGCAATTTGTTTCCATCTTTCTTCTGTGGGTTGTGGCATTACTTCTGACATTAAATTTGTTACTATACTTTTACAAGTTTCAATTACAATTCTATAAACAGTTGTATGACCTAGACGATAACTAAATGAAATTGTCGTGAAGGAATCTCCTGTAGCCAAAAATCTGAAACATCAAATATACCTATAATTTTTTAATTATATAACAATTATAAGAAAATAGTAAAATGATAATTTAATAGTTCGTTTTAGTTTATAAATATTATGATTTAAATTTAAGTGTAAATATATGAATAAATACGTAATAAAAATATTTTCTTTATGATATTATTGATGTGTAAAATATAAAATAACGTATTAAGTAAGGCCCGGAATTATGTGTTGGTACTAAAACAGTAAAACATACGAAATATGTATGGATTTATACATTGGTTATCATTCAAATATGCAAAAAATATACAAAATAAAACTATGTATTCCGGATCTATTGATTATAATTCAAAATTGTAACTTATGCATATAAATCCGGGCCCTAGTAATAAGCATGTAAATATTATCTATTTTGAACTTAATATTATTATAATGAAATACACTAGTTGTTTTATTATTATAGTATCAACATGTAATTATAGGAAAAATTTGCAAAACTCGTTGGAACAATATCCGAGATAATTATCGAAAATCCATAAAAAAAAACAACAAGTGGGCAAGCCGCTAAAAAAGTGAAAAAATATAAATTTGATGACCAGCTACAATTCTTAAAACCACATCTACAAGAAAGGGACACTTTGGGAAACATAGAAGATTTAGTTGGCAATGAAGACAACGTAGACATTTTCAATGACAACGTGGACGAAAATGAAAATGAAAACGCTACAGTTCAAATTGATGAGAACATGAACGATATAGATGGTGAGCAATCGCAAAATGTTGAACAAACCCGGTCGTCTAAGCCAGTTCAAAAATTGGTCCAAAAACGTTCAATAATTAAAACACCAGATTCGGCTTCAACCACGTTGATGAAATATATTATGCAAAAAAAGGAAAATAATATGTCCAATTTCGCTCAAAATAATCCAGTTGATGCTTTTTTGGCAGGCTTCTCACCAACACTTAAGACATTTACACCGTATTATTTAAACTTAGTGAAATCCAAAATATTTTCAATAGTCCAAGAGTATGAAATGAAAATGATCTTAGACGAAGAACAGAAAAAAAAATCACATACAGTGCCATATTTTACTGTACCATCGCCAACATATCAGCAATTTAATCAAAATATTATTCCAAATGCAGCTCAAAACAACCAATACGTACAAGAACCAAGAGACATGACATCTACATCACACTACCTGTCCTCACCGCCATCTCCACAATTTTCTAAAAAAAATGCTCAAAAAAATGCCTATGTTCAAGTGCCAACAAATACAATGTCACCAAATAAATCGTATTGTTCATCTGCGCCACCATACCCTGCAGATTTAAGTGAAAATATTTCTTTAAATGCTACCCAGAACCTTACCTATAAAATTCAATCTCAAAACAACCAATACGTACAAGAACCAAGAAACATGACATCTATATCGCACTACCTGTCCTCACCGCCATCTCCACAATTAACTCAAAAAAATGCTCAAAACCATCCCTATGTTTAAGTGCCAAAAAATACATTGTATTGTTCATCTGCGTCACCATCCCCTGCACATTCAAGTCAAGATATGTCTTTAAACGCTTCTCAGAACTTTGCCTATAACATCCAAGGACCTACAGACGTAGAAGTATACACAGATATTTACAAATAATTTAATATTATAATGTTAATTTTTATATATTAGTTGTATACCAACTACATTTTTTTTAAATTTACTATGAAACTATTCAACATTTGTTAATACTATACAAGACAAAATTTATTTTAAAAGCAATTCATATTATTTTATTAATTTTACAAGAAAAAATTTATTTTAAAAGAATTTAAAATTTGTTAAGCATAATTAAATTTACAAAAATAAATTACCATATACATATTAAAATTGTACACGTACCTTAAACAAACTGCCAGTCTTTCTCTTGGTGTTATGGCCTCTCTCCAAAAAGTGTCTTGTTTTTTAATATCATGTTCAATTTTATGCAACAATACGTTGAAACCGTATTGTGGCATTCGAAAATATTCAAAAAATTTCGTTTCATGATCAACTAATTCTTTATATAAAGTGGCAAATTCTCCTTCTGTTTTTATTTTTTTCCATACGGCGTGAACCCAAAGTCTTTTTTGTTTTGTACTATTATTTATTTTTTCTTCTTCATCTAGTAACAATGCTAGGACGGCTATATCTTCTATGTCATCTAAGTTCTCAGCCATATTTCCGCTCAAATAATTGATTATAACAGTTAGTAAAAATAGGTATGAAAATTAATTAGATTTATAAATTGTAATTTAATATTAATTATTAACTATTACAACACAAAATGAAAAGTAATATAGGTACAAACGTGTACTTCGTACAGACGTATAGTACTATAATGAAGTAAGTTAGTTGGTATGAAAAAGCTTAATAATTTTCACTGATGTCTGATACTGAACGGACATCACGGATACAAATCGGTTAAGTGTAAATACACTTGCACTGAGACTGAACGGACGGTGCGGATACGGAACGGACACGGAACGGTTATGTGTAAATAGACCTTTAAAATGTATTGTTTTGTATATATATATATCATACGGAATATAAAAACAGTACCGAAGATAATAATATTGAGCTCGTTCGACAAGGCCGTAACTGGCAAAAAATTTCTGGGGGGTCCAACATTTTTTTAAATATAGATACTAAACACTTCATTTTTACGTTAAAAATATAAAATTGTATTATTATCATTATTAAAAACATATTAGGTAATTATTATAATATTCAATTTACATAAACATAATAGTTGATTGTTTATATACATATATAGACTATTTAACTATTATTCACATTACAAAAGCACAAATCAAAAAAAAGATCAAATATAAAATACAATTTTTTCAATATTAAATTTACAAAATAATTATTAATTTATAGTCTATATATAAGCATGCAATATGTCGACTATTTTATTATAAAATAAACTATTTTACTAATATAAAATTTTTATATTAGTAAAATAGCTCTATCTTTTTGAAGTGCAAATTTATTCAGGACGTCTTCGGGATCCACTTTAATATTTCTATGAACACTTAATAATGCTAGGCCATTTAAACGGTTTTGTCCAATAGCGTTTCGCAAAAATGTTTTCGTCCGTTTCAGTGTTGAGAACGTTCTCTCGGGTGTTGCAGTTGAAACTGGTAATGCAGCTAAAACTTTTAGTAAAAAGTATATACACGGAAACAAATCAGAATTACAATTGTTTAATGCTTCAACGGCTGTACTAGGACGATCGTCCTGAGAATGTGAGATCCATTTCCTATTCCATAGTTTAATTTCTGTTTGTAATAAATCCATATCTATATAGTCAGAATATAAATTAAAATCTGAGGCTGATATTGCAGCTTTATAACACATTTTTGGTATTAATAAATATAAAGAAGACAAAACTGTTTTGTGTTTTGAAAATCTATCTTTTAGTTGTTGAATAAAATCGTCATAAAAAGGAATAGCAGAGTTAACATTAACGTTATTTCTATTTTTTTGACGTCCAATTAGTCTTGGCATTTTTATCTGATCCTCTCCGTCTATCAACTTTAACATATTTGTTGCCTTTTCAAATATTTCTTTAAATGTTTGGTTTATATTGATTCGCATGTCTTCAACTTCATTCAAAACAGTTTCGACAAATGTCACTGCTTCACTTAAATCACATGTTACTGATTGTAATGATTTACATAAAGGTAATGTTAATGAAAATAGTGTGTTAGCTGTCACTAAACTAATAACAAATTCACTAGTTGTTATGCTACGATATAGATTTAGTGCTTTTGATGATGTTTCAATATCATGAAATAATTGGAGTTCATCTAAAGTGTCGACAATAGGTTTATATATATCTAAAAATCGAATCATTCCATCGTGGTTTTCGACCCATCGAGTTTCACACATAGATGTTAATTTAGTCCATTTTTTTTCGGGAATAAATTCTTTAATTTTATTTTTTAACAACTCAGTTCGTCTAGCAGAAACCTTAATGAAATTACCTACTGATTTAATAGTTCCGATACAATTACGAATGTAATTAATATTCGAAGAATGTGCTAGTGCTAAATTTAAAGAATGTGCGCTACAATGAACGTACAGGGCGGCAGGGTGTTTTTCACGTATCACAGATTGTACGCCTTTGAAATTTCCACTCATAGATGCTGCGCCGTCATACCCTTGTCCTAACATGTACCGACTATTAACACCGAGCCTTTTTAAATTTTCTAAAATTACTGTTGCTAAATTTTGTCCTGTTGTAGAATATACTGGTATAAATTGTAAAAAATCTTCTTTTAGTACATATGTAATATCATTTTTAGCATCTATACTTTGCTCCAAATACCACACACATAATGATAACTGTTCAAAGCAAGATATATCAGTTGTCTCATCAACCAATACAGAAAAACACTTTGATTTGTTTATTTTTTCTACTATTTGTTCCTGTATAATTTTTCCGCAAATTTCAATAAAATTATTTTGTATTAGAGGACTTAAATACAAAGCATTTAATTTATTATTTTCAAAGTGATCAATTAGTTTTTATCGCCACATGAAACACGCATTCGCAATAAAGCACGAAAATGTCCATCATTTTGTTCGGGTTCGACATCTTTTGATGAAAGTGGTCCGGAATCATTAGTACCACGAAAAGCTATTTCTTGCCGGCCACATAAAATTATAGTTTCAATTATCGGTAATAATCTTTTTCGATTTAAACTTATTTGTGCAGCACGCGCTGAATCTAATTTTTGCGCAATATTTTGCTGATTTTTTAAATAGATAGCTATAAAATTATCACCTCGTAAAACATTGGTTTTATGAAAATCTTTTTTAGAATGTTCACTAAATACCTCAATTGCATGTTTCCAATTATTAAAAATTTTGAATACTAAAGAGGAAAGTTTTTGATTATTGCCTTTGCCTCCGAATTCTTGACCAAATATTACACAGTATTTACATAGGGCACCACCATTATCAATTGTAGAGTAAACAAGCCACGGAAAACGTTCAAACCAGTGAAATTGAAATTTTAGATTTTTTTTTGAAGTTGTGGATGTTGGAAATACATAATTTTTATCTGGCATCCAAGGAGAAGTTAAAAATTTTAATTTTAGTTCATTACACACATTTTTATTTAAACAGTAACTAATATCGTTGTTTTCAACCTCAATTGTTTCGTTAGTTTCGTTAGTTACTTGTGTTTGGACAGTGGGGACATCATCAGTCTAAAATAAATAAAGTAGAAGGTACTTTTTAATTTATCTATACTCTATATAGTATGGTAATTAACACGTTCAATTATTAAAAAAAAAAAAAAATAATAATACAATCAAACAACACCAGCAAAAATAATGAGGCATTAAAGTCAATCTACGTGTCGACCTCGGCATTGAACGTATTAATAATTATTAATACATAATATAATACATTTGTATTATAACCATTTTATATAATAATAATTAAATAAAATAGTACATTTTTAACATACCTTTTGTCTCTTTGTAAAATAATTTTGAATTTGGTTTCTTTTACTCATTTTATACACTTTACGCGAGCACGAACAGCAGTAAAATGAATGTTTTACAATACACACAATATTGTTATATTCTTGTTTTATAATCTTAAATAATTTGGATTTTCTGCGCCCGTATTTCATATATAAGTTTGTATCACTTGTGAGTTGTGACAATCACATTTTATTGTAACTAGTACCATTGATTATAAATGCTAGTACCTAATCGTATCTATTGATCCTAATCTTTATTACGGCGTTGAAATAAAATAAAATGATAAATTTAATCTTATTTTAAATTACTATTTTAACAAAAATATACAATTATTATTTAATACAATTTATAGTTTATAAGCTATATTCACTGCTAAAATTTTTCTACTTTTAAAAATTTCCAGGGGGGGGGGGTCCGGACCCCTGGACACCCCCCCCCCCCCCCCCTCAGTTACGGCCTTATCGTTCGAGACTGCTCAGTTGATAAAAAATGTAGATAATGTTTTCATGTAACTGTTACTTAAGCATTCGCGTCGCGGTGACTGTCGACAAAAATCGAAAATATTAGATACTCGATATCAGTTATCTTTATTTCCCTTCACCCTCTTCATTATTATTAATATTATGTTTAATAATATTAATTTAAGAATAAGCAAAAGATTAACATTTAAATTAAAATGTCTTAAAAATTTCAATAATTGATTAGGTACCGTAACAATATGTGACATCGTTGATGTTTTACGTTAAAATATTCTCAACTTTGTATGGGTTAATAAAAATTGAAACCACTTCCATAAAAAAAAGCTTAAAATATACATAGTGTCGTGGACTATTGGGAAAAAAAATTAACAAAACGCGCTCTGGTGGAGACAATTTGTACCTTCCGATTCGTCGGGGTATATCGATATAGTTTTATATCAGTTATTTTACTTTTTCCAATAAATTAATATTGTTATTGCTACTTTATGCGCTGGTTAGTACAATTTATGCTAATATCAAATAAAGAACTTCACTTGAAGCAAACCGTATACGAAATGTCGGGAAAATACATATATACTATAATGACTAATCAATACCTAGGTATTATTATTTTGTTCCCAATAATAATAAGCAAAGATGTGAATTCAATGCACTAAAAAATCTTAAAAAAATGAATTAAAAATTTTAAAAAAATGCAATAAAATATGCACTTAAAATTTCCTCTACTCTATTATTGTACGCGCATATGGTTTCTCTATGTTTTGTTTTTACTATGTTTAATTCAATTTGTAAGTTAGCTGCTCCGTAGGGAGTTTCGAATGCGTCAATATTTTTTTCATATCACCCCATTCTACAATTTTCTTATAACTGGTTACGTTAAAAGCTCTGTCTGATAGTTTAGTAGCTGCTATAATTTTTTACATGAAAGGATGCTGTTCTGAGTCTACCGTACTTATAATTACTTCGCATGCATTTAAAAATGGATATATTTCGGATTGTCCTGAATAGTTAGGAATTAATTTTATTGCATCTAACGCGCTTATCGGTTTCGTATCGGTCCGCCTGTCATTTTCTTAGTTTTGACTATTCTTTTCGGTTGTATATATTTGGTGTGAATAGTATTTCTATTACTTCGTAAACTTTGGCGAATTGTGCCAGTAGTAGGACTATTTTCAAACTCCTCTAGGTTTATTAATCTTAAACTTTTATTTAATATATCACTACTTATTTGTTTGATCTCTATATATTCGTTAATTATTTCTACGTTAAATCACTAACTCTTCGTCTAAATTATGTATTTCTATGTTGTCAATTATTTCGCTATCAGTATTGTTTACGTCAATTTCTAAATTATTCTCGTTTTCGATTATTTCAATTATTCTATCTAATGTTTCCCTAGCTATCGTTTCGAATTCGTCGCTAATATTTTCCTCTGAACTATTGTTCATTAATATTTGTTTAATTCTTCCTAACGTTTAATATAGATTTCAAACATAAAACTCTTTTATTCATATATTTTTATTCGATTTGGGCTTTGAAATTCAGGCATAGGGGCTTCTACTCAGGCTAGCGGGCTTCAACTTGGGCTTTAAACATGGGCTAGGAGCTTAACATGGGCTTCAAAAATCTACACGTGTTCCATACAATGGAGTAGCTAATTCCAAGGGAGTTGTACTTAAATAAGATGAACTCAATAATATGCCCTCAATAATCAATAATAAATATAATCTCAATAACAATCTTAATAATGCCCTGTTATAATTCACAATAATAATTCTCAAAATAATATAATATGCCCTTTAATAATTCTCAATAATAACTTCAATAATAATTCTCAATAAATGCCCTTTAATAAATCACAATAATAACTTTAATAATAAATTCAATAAATGCCCTTTAATAACTTCAATAATAAATTCAAAAATTGCCCTTTAATAACTTCAATAATAATTTCAATAAATTGCCCTTTAATAATAATTTCCCTAAATACGATGGACCAATAGACCAAAGGAGACGGTTATATAAATTATGCTTAATACATTGCTGTATTCATCTCGTTGCTAGATCTCTCTCGCCGTAGTTGAATTGTAACAAAAGTTCGGTCTTCCCACAGTCGTTGAATTGAAGTGTGCACTCCTCAGTTCAACGGTGATCCACGAAGATGAAATTGCCTTTGTTGATTGAAGTTTCTTTGTATCTTGGAAGACCCTGTCCACAGCGCCAAAATTCTGTTACGTCCCAACCGACGTTGATATATACATCAACGCAGAAATGAAATACGTGATGTACTCGGTATGATGAATGTTTATTACCGTAGTACAAAATTACAATGTTATAATATATGGTGTAAAAGAGTGGTGTTACGACTCTTTAAGATAGAATTTAAACTGTGAGAGGTGTTACGACCTGACTCTGAACGTCCCTAACCGTCTGAAGAGTCTTGTCCTGGGCGTCTATATATATGATTGTGTCCTTTGGATTGGGTGGTTGTAGTAGTGGCTAAGCTCGGTCATGAGACAGAATTCGGGTCTCGTATTTGGTATGCTGGTCGACTCGTATCCTGCGTATGGGTGTTGGCTTTCCAGGAAAGATACGTGTGACGACATCTTCTATAGTTTAATTGTTTTCTCTACGCTTTTGCAACGACCTCCGCATGTTATACTATACTAATTGCCTTATTAGTTAGTGTCAAATATTATTAGAGACGTGCGGCGCGCTGTACATAGTTAATAGATGACTACTTAATACGTGGGTACGTAACACGTGGATTGCATGGATGAAATGAAGGGCGAATACTCTGTGGCTAGAATAAGTTGCAGGTGGCCACTGGCCATTTTTTTCTCTTTGATGAACATAGGAGGAATAAATAGCCAAATTATTTTTCGAGAAAATACAGACATTTACCTAAGTCGTCGAGAATTTCTAAAAACCTTGGGAAAAGAACTTACAAAACCGTTTATGTTAGAACGATTGCAGATGTCTACTTTGCGTACAAGTATTCGACAAAGAATAATAAAATTAACTGGTTACACCAAGACAGAAAATTAAGTCCCTGAACGTTCAAATATTGAACATCGTCCGAAGTGCGTATTTTGCCAAAAAGAAAAAATCGAAAGACCATGGTGAGGAAATATTTTTATGAATACATAATAATAATAATAATAATATTATACATAAGTAATCATTATTTGTTTGAAATAATTTCGTAGACCAAGTGCGTAAAATGCAGCGTGCCAATATGTAAGGAGCATACGATGAGCACATGCGTATCCTGCTGTAACGATCACAACGAAACAAATACTACAGAAAGTGAATAGACCAAAGTCATACATTTAATAGTTTATAAATTTTCATTTATATTAAGTTTTTAATTAATTTGTATTTCTTTATATGAAAAAAAAATATTTTTTTGGAATGAGATTGTAGTTTTTTATTTTTATTTTATAAATTATGAAATGTACATAAAAAAGTATTTATATACTTTTTAGTGAAGGATAAAAATATACATAATTCTAGATATGGTTTGATTTTTTAAGTTAATAGATCAATTAATAATAATATAAAAAGTGAAGTGTGAGCGCTGACGCGGTCCCGCGTAATAGCTGTTTGAATTCAAATAGCCTTTTACTCGGAAAGCCGCGCAACGCTTCTCAAACAAACCGCCAATCGACGACGGACGACGCCGGCGCGCGACACCCGCGCCGTGAACCGTCGGCCGGCCGTTGGGTGAACCGGATTGTAATGTCATTAGTTTTTATCGACGACCCGCACGAGAGGGATCACCTACACGCCCGGCGAATCGTCTTTGATAATTTTTTTTTATTTTTGTTCTCGCTTCTCGTAACGGTTACCCACAGGGCTAATAACCTTTACCATAATCGTTGTTCTTTTTGTTTGTTTGGAGTGAACGAATAAATCCAACCATCTCGCCTTCAAAAGTTGTGTTTGTTATTCACTAAAGAAAACCTTGGTTACCTCGATCCACCTCACCCACGCGGCACCCACTAGGTCCACATCAGCGCTTACAGTGTAACAATCATGTTACAAACTATATGTGTACCAACGACGGGTGAAAATGTCGAACTTTTAGTATTTACAATTAAGTATATTTTCTATATTAAGAAACCTGTAAAATAAGTTCTAGTTTCAACATTCGCCTGATATGGGTCATGGACAAGAATACAAAAGAAAATGGTTGAAAGTCGAACCACGGAATAACGAGCCCAACCAATTGCCAAAGATAATAATTTCATCATGGAAGAATCATGTCAAATATTTTGGCGCTAAAATATAAATTAATTATAATGAAATAATATACAAATACTAAACTGTTAATGCTTATATATTTATTTATTTTGTATAATGTACTGTGTAGTGTATACACGACGAAATTTAATGTACAGTCGTACTGATAATAATACAATTAGCTATGAAGATATTAGTGATGTTGATTTTATTAAATATAATTTTTATGCAGGATTTCAAAATTACTCAAGTTTACTATATGTATTATAGGTATGTATTAAAGTAAAATATGATAGTTGGTTAATAAACATAAACCTAAATGTTTATGTATATGTAATATAGGATTATACTAACAGACTATACTAAACTCTGAGATGGATGCACGAAAGAAAGGGGCAAAGCCCCAACCCCCATCGAATGGCCAAGCTGACACCACACATATAATATATAATTCAATATATTTTTAAAGAGATATTTAATCTAATAATACATTTTAGTTAGTTAAATTAATTTTAAAAAGGTAATTAAAAATTGTATTAGCTATATTGCACTTAATGCACTTGGTTCCTGGAAATTTTTAATACATTAATCTGTTTTTTATTTTATTTTTTTATTTTTATAAGCAATATACAATATGTATCATTAGATACAATAAGAATATGGGCTAAAAATAACAAATATGACGGGTAACATTATTTTTATGAAAGGAGCCACCCATTGACGATACTTCCTATCACATAAAGTATCTAAAGATAAAATTAAGATTAAATAAAAAAATCGATGTATCTAAATATCAAATTTGGCCCCATAAAAAATTCCAAAATAAGGCTCTACTAATAAGTGTAATAACTAAAATTTATTGCTCATTTAAGATAGGTAAGATTGGTTCAAGATTGGAACCGCATTATTATTATTGCGTTTGCTTCATCCGAGAAAACTATGCGACTACTTCGTGTATTTTTAGCCCGATTCAACTATATATGGACATTTTTACAATAATATTCAATGAAATTTATTATAAGCTCAAATGTACCTATACTTATTTTGGTTTGTATTAAGAGTTGGTCACTACACCCGCTTATTTATATTATATATATATTTGTTTTTAGAAATATCGAACGTCATAAAGCATAAGTCATGATATAGTTTTATTCGTCTTATTCTAGTCATTCTCAATTATTCTGGTTGTATTGTATATCTACCCTATGTCTCTATGCCATTTAAGTTAAACCACTTTTTTTCAATAATTTAATATATTGACTTGTGCGCAATAGGTACACGTATAACATACAATTTTATTTTAAATTCTGAGCGGAGCGATGAATGGATTGATTTGATAATGATGTGTGTTTTTTAAATTCTGAGCGGAGCGATGAATCTATTGATTTTACAATGATGTGTTTTTTTAAAATTTTTTTTTGTGTTTGTGTACACGACAAGTAGTCGAAATAATGATTGGATTTTCAACTTCAGTATCTTTTTCGATGGGAAAGTGAATATCGTTGGTGTATTGGGGAGGTCAAAATTCAAAATTCCCAATAATATTCAAAAGCGCCTGGAAAAACAAAATAAAAATTAAGGACAAACGGGAATTTTTACGCAAAATCGGTTTTTGACTTAATTAATTTTGGTTTTTGTTGTAACTCTAAAACAAATGACTGTAAGTACATGCAATTTTCACTGAATGTTTATATTAGCCTTTTCTATACATGAAAACATTTTCAAAATATTTTGATTTGTTTTGAAATATTTACAAATACCTACTCAGTTTCCAACTATTTTAGGTTTTTTTTCTATGAATGTCAATATAACATTATTTGTTGGGTAAAAAAGCTTGAAAATTTAATACAAAGCTTCCATTATATTGTTACAATGACATTTGATAAATATTAAAAATCCTTAGACACAGTTTCTTTTTATAAGCATTTAAAGTTCAAATCTTGACAAAATACGGAAAAAACACGAAAATCAGCAAATTATTTTAAGTTGAGAATTCATAAGAATTTTTCTTTTAAATCTAAGTTTTGAAAATATAATACAAGATAACTCATAAGTTTTTCTACCTTTATCAACAAAAAATGTCTACAAGCAAATCATATTAAACTTTTATGAGCGTTTGAAGTTCATATTTTTACAAGATTGGATATCCACTCAAATTCTCATGTAGCGATTTTGTTATTTTGTTGTAATTCAAAAACGAATAACTATATATACATGAACATTTTACTGAATGTTTATATTTTCATTTTATGTACACCATAATATGTTGAAAATATTTTAAAGAAAAGTATTTATAAATTTATAATTTTTTATGAATTTCTAACTCAAAATAATTTCCGATTTTTCGTGATTTTTATGAATTTTGTCAAAATTCTAACTTCAGACGCTCATAAAAAATTATTATTTATTGTGGACTTACGTTCAACATTTTTTTTTTCGTATACACTAATAATAACATAAGGAACCTTGCATTTAATTTTTAAGTCTTTTTATCGTGCAAATTATTAATGTCAACATTAACTAAAAAAAACTAATGGAAATTGAAAATTACATAATATGCCTATATAATATAAATAGCTCAATATGAGTCGAAATATTTTGAATATTTTAGAAGTTCATAAAATGCTAATGTAGGTAAATTTCATATATATGTAGATATATTATCTACGGCAGTTTTTTTAAGAGTTAGACCAAAAAACCGCACTGCTGTACTGTGATATAGCTGGTGTTGAGAAGTTGAGTGCACGTACACCTAGTCATTAACCCTGCAGTGGTGATATTTTGATCATTTTTCTTGGAGAGTCCTGAAATAAATATGTATTTTTTATTGAAAACAATTATTGAATGTATTTTTTTAATGTCATTTTTTTTTTTTTGCTACAATATACCTAGGTCCAATAATAGTTGCATATTTGTATGATTTAATGGTTTTAGATTTAAGAGTAAACTATAGATGCTGTAGTCACAAGTCACTATAATATAGTAGGACACATAATCTAATATAAAAAATTCTCGTGTCACAGTGTTAGTGCTTGAACTCCTCTGAAACGGCTTGACCGATTTTGATCAAATTTTCCGTGTATATTTGGTAGGTCTAAGAATACGTTTTAGGCTAATTTAAAAAGGGAGGTGCTCACAGGAATAATTTTGATATTTACGATAGAAATTTTTGTTTATTAATGGTTGTTATGGACACAAACAAATAGAGAATATTCTAAATAATAATAAATAAATATTATTCTCAAATTCTATAACCCATATTAGTTATTTTAATTCGAATATTTTCTATTTGTTTGTGTCATTAAAAATGCCCGCACGACGCTATAGTGCCAATTTTTGTCGTAGAACAAATGCAGACGAGTTCATCCATTTGCGTGACGTATTCCCTTAAGTCTGGTAAATGTTTATTACGATTTTCTCTATCATACTTAATAATAATTGTATAATAATAAATAATAAAGATTTGTAATATATACATTATTATGATATAACAAATTATATATATTTATACATTATACATACACTAGCTGTGTCCCGCGTGCTCCACCCCCGCGGATAATTGTTTGTAAATAGTGGGGCTGTTGCTCGTGCAGTCGTGCGTAAGATTTGTTTATTTCCTAAATATATATGAATTATATTTCTGTCAAAGTATGAATAAACCAGTCAGGTAGGAGATCCAACTACGTCGTATCGTGGACGACACACCAGTGGGTAATTACAAAATTAACTTGAAATTAAGCCTATAGCCTATTCCGAAATGTACTCTTTCATTTAAAAAAAAAATCAAGAAAATCGGATTAGTAGTTTCAGAAAACATATGACATAAAGATTCCATTTTCACATATATATAATATATAGCGTACATTTAGCACGTAAATGAAATAGAATATAGAAGTATAGTTATATTTAGATTGTTGAATTTTACTTCTTGGAACAATTCATATGTTCACGCCGATAAAACGCACACAAACAAAAAAGGTCAGGTTGAAGATAGCTTGAAACCCACAGATTCTAAGTATACTATCGGGGTCGGTCACGGGAATACCCGAAATTTCCCATGCAATTAAGTAAGTAAATTAGCTTTGGTTTTTAATTTTTCAAGAACCGTATTAATTTTAATAATTAATTATCAACAATAACTGTTTTGGAGCCAACCCGTCACAAAGATTTCTATTTCGCTTTTATAATATAGATAATATACATATGTTATTGTAATTTATAATAAACATAGTCGGGGAGCTGTCCCGTCTGCCCCCCACGTATGTATTAATATTTGATACCGTCAATAAACGATGCGGCGCCGCGGAAGCAATGCGAAAGCAGATCCCGCGGCGTCGTCGGTTAAAACAGGAAAAAAAAAAAAATTTATAATAAACATAGATAATAATTAGAAAATTATTTAGTTTTGGTCAAGCTGATTCGGAGGATTTCAATAACAATCACTGTGACTCGGCATTTTTATATATTAGATATATATACCTACCTACTTGATATGCTGTCACACATTGTCCACGATCCGACGTAGTCGGATCGCCTACCAGGGTGGCTAAATTGCACTTACTGCTGCGAGTTACATCCAAAAAGATTTGAACAATCACAATTTTTTAAAGGGTTGTCATTTTTAAGGGCAACGAAGTGCACGGGGTCAGCTAGTAATTTATAAAATCATATCTAGTTTATATTATATAGCCGTACCTTTAGTTTCGCGTGCTCGAGATAATCTTTTACACGTATACTTATCAGAATATCTCATTTCGCACACGCACACGCACAGTCGCACAATAGTTCTGAATAATTCTGATTATTAAATCGATTTCGATGTACTTACTCTATTCCCAATTGTTGTTTAGGTTTTTAGTTTTTACATTCGTGTATTATACGATACCTAGTCGACGATTGACGACACCTCACATACGCCATGGGTATAAAGAATTAAAAAATTCACTAGACAAACAAAAGTATCTAGGTCAGTAATCAGTACTCTCTACTCAGTACACCTACTGACTTAAGTAATAAATAAAAATATTGTCAACGACATATGAGATTTGCGCCTGTGCTTGCAATTTATATATATATATTCCAAATGCATTTTTAAGCAGGTCATTTTTGTAAAAACGACGTATTCAAAATTCAAACCTTCAAATTTGAACGAGTTGTTTTTGAATTATTTAACTTTATGTACTATGCTAAGGATAAGTCCGTGATACCTAATATAAGTTTGGGTCTATAATGATTTGAAAATTATAGTTATTAATATTAATCCATCAATATATTTTATACTTTTAAAAACGGTTTAATAGAATAGGTAGGTTAACCCATACTATATTAAATATTACGTATTTACATTTTCATAACTCAGAAGTCAAAAACTACTCATCAGACCAAAATAATGTTGATTTCTATAGTTATATCACTATATTTAAAAAAATATATTTATACATTTGCCTAATAATTTGTTGTAAAAAGGGTTGGTTCTCGTTTAAAAAAAGAAATATGTGGTGTCTATAAGTACTTAAAAATATAGCCCTTAAGTAAACTTAAGTAATTTTCACAAGTACAAAATAAATGGAGCAGTAAATCATGAATAGAATGAATTTTTTTTTAATATTTTAGCGTCATCTGCAAACAATAAAATATTTGAATACTTTATAATCGTATGAATATCATTTATAAATAATAAAAATTATTATAATACACCGTACACTATTATAAATGCATAGTATTATAGTAGTACTATAATATTATATAATTTATGTAATATGCAATATGCATCTAGATTTTAAACATTTTAATAACTAAGAAACTAAAATTTTGAATTTTTAATTAGGTACTAACTTCAATATTTTCAAAATAATTATCTTCTTAATAATTTAAAAGGGGGTTCTCATTAGAAAAATAAAAGTTTTATCATCATATAAGTAGGAGACGTAGGACACTCCTTAAAGGTATTGGAAATATGGCTTATGAGCATTGAGCTTGAGTATGATGCTTGGTGAATCATTCTGTACCCATATATAATATATAGGGACCAGATTTATATGCACAAAAATCCTCAAAATATGCTTCTAAAATGCTGTAATATGCTACAAAATATGCATTTTTTATTTTTAAATATGCACTTAAAATTGAATCGAAATTATTTTATTATAACATGCATCACTGTATTAAAAAGTGCAAGTTCTAAGTACCTATCTACTTTTAACACCAATCTGTTAGTATAAAGTCATATTGTATTGCCTCAGGACAAACATACGATGGCTATAAAATTGGATTAAATTTAGCAAAGGAAGCTTTGCCTAGTAATTATAGTTTTGGATGTATTAAAGATTTTTATGACCGACAATTCTTCACCAGAAATAAATGCTATTAATCATAACTGGAAGCCAAATAGCAAACATTTACTTTATATATTTCATGTACTATTATGCAGACTGACGTCACCGACAGATAAGCATACAATTTATTTTAGCTAATGATGATGACTCACTTATGTTGACATTTATTGAACCTCTTAGTCCTAGTACATCATTTATCAGTTATCCAATACCTAACTTAACCAGTAATAAATAATTAAGTTATTGATTGTTAAAATTTAAGTTTAAGAAACAATAGTTTCAAAGCCAATTAAATCAATGATTGCAGAAACGACATGAGTCAATTTTTTAAATTTTTTGAATAATTGATAAAAAGTGTATAATTTAAATAATTACATAAAAAAATCTTATTTAAAAATGAATCCTTGTAGAAATATATTATGCACTGATTATACATAATTTGTGTTTATAATATGATGTTTTTTTATTATTTCCTAATACATTATTACAATATCAGTTTAAAACTATTGAAAATACGTATGCATGATTTTTTAAATTTTTTTTTTTTATAAGCCTTTAAAGTTCAAATTTAGATAAAATGTACTATATTGAAAATTTACAAATTATTTTGTTGTTAAAAATATATACAATATTCAATCTTAATAGCTAAAGATTGTAAATTTAAAACAAAGATCTACGTAAGTAGATCATTCTGTAACCAAAAATCTAAAAAATATAATATAAACACAGTTTTTTTTTTATATATTCACTGTATAAGGTAAGAAACTCTTAACTCACATTTACATTTTGAAATGCCATGTCTTCAACTTAAATTAATTTAACTTACAGTAGTCACTTATTCCTAATAGTAAGATAACTTTCTTTAACACAATAATATCATACAATATACGTACTTTGTAATAATATACGCTAACAGACCGTCATTGTATTCAAATTTAACACCTCCATTACGGAGAATCTCTAGACACCTAATAATATACTACAGAACGTTACCCACTTACTCGCTCTTTTCAATGTTGAAGATCTGATAATCATAAATTATAATATTTTTATTAATTAATAGTAGTTGATCTTAATAGATCAGCGATGCCCCTCCCCCTCACCATGACAAAATCATTTTACCAACATTGGTATGTTCGATCAACTCATTATAATAATATTAATTATTAATCAATTATTAATCAATTTATATTACCCTCATAACCATTATATAGGTAAGTTTCTAATTATTAGGTAATCAATATAAATTATGAATTCTTAGAATATTTAAAATTCATCATAAAGATGTTATTAAATTATTGTTAGGGTATTGTCGTAAACACGATTGTGTTTTATTTATTAATCACTTTCCAGATTTCTCGTCCATTACCTTTACATGTTTCTATTTTATTGATATAATATTGTTCTTTAGCCTTCCGATTAAGTATTGTTAACTTATTTATAAAAGCTTTGTAATAATTTATTAATTTATGATTTGATGTATCCTTTTTAATTTTCATTTTGAGGTTATCTCTATTTTTTCTTGATGTCACAATACCACTAATAATCAAAAGTTTTATCTAACGATTATTCCTACTTGATCGGTACTTTGATACAGTAAAGTAGTTAATTGTGTCAAATATATTTTATATTGCAGTACTAATATTATTTATTTCAAATAATCCAGTCAATTTGATACTGCATACAGATTTAACTGCCATATTGTTATCAATATATGATATGAAATTTGAATAATTATCTATGGGTTTGTTATATGCTTATGAGTTTTTTAAGCTACTTATAATTGTATAATGATCTTTTGTTCAAATCTAATTATTGCTGGAATGAGATTAACATTTCTTCTAAATATGTGGCCAACACATGATATAGAGTCAAAACTCACTCAGGTACGCATACAGATTTGAGAATAAAAACTATTTGACAATAGTATATTTAAATAGTTTTTGGTTATAAGAGAAGTACTTTTTTCCAATATGTCAATATTGATATTTCTGATTTTTTGTAGAGGACCAGAAGTTATAATGGTAGATAGTTGAGATAAGAAAATGTTTATATTGATTTACGTTGAACGATATGTGGCTAAAGTTGTAATTGGCTTCTTATTTATGTTTAAGTCTAATTTTATACAACTGACAACTGAGAACATTTGAAGTCGATTAACAGATTTAGTATGTTTAAGATTTATATTCATATCAGAACAGTAGAACACCATCGTTTTGAATAACTATATTTTCACTTTTATAATTTGAAATCCAATTATATTTAGGAAGTAAACCTTGTGCTGTTCCAAGTTTCTCTAAGAATAATTTATTATGTCTAAGCACTTGATTGAGTTGTTATGAAACATCATTTTCTATATTTTGATAATAAGACCTAATATTTATGATTAATACGTTCTAATCGTTACTCTCTATATCTATCCATCAAATACTCATATATATCTTTATTTAATATATTTCTATCTTTGTTTGAGATGTAAGGGTCTATGAAATCTGAGTTTATTTCCATCATTTATGATATTAAAGTAGTAAAAATAGTTGCTTAGTCTATAAGAATGATATTTTAATATATTATTAACTGTCATAATTATGAAACCTTGGTAAGAATGTGTGATTACAATACAAATTTTGTAAAGGCAAGAGAGAACAACAAACAAACATGCCCATTACAAAATCATAATAACATAGAAAAATTTATTGTTTTTAACAAAAAACTGTTGAGTATAAGTCGTAATTATACATTTGAATAGATAAATATAAATATAGTTTTAGTTCATACGTACAAATGCAATATTTTGAATATGTAATATAGTTTGTAAGCAAAATACATAATGTCTTCATTTATTATAAAAATCTACATAATATCTTGTTATAATTATTGTCGCTTATTTAAAATTTGCAATCATTTTTAAAATACCTATTTTTTTTCAGAACTTTAATCAAAACTGAAGACAACAGAATTATTACCGAAATAAAAACCGAGAGAGATGTTTTTGACGATTATGAATTTCAAGGAACAGTTTCCAATGAAAGCCACTCTTCAATAATTAACCGTATGGATTTGGGCGAAAGATCTAACTCAAGGGAAAAGCTTTTGACCAGGCATGTGAATAAGTCTTTTGAATGTGATATTTGTAAAAAAAAATTTACCCAAAAAGCATCTATAAAAAATCATTTTAAGATAACTCATAGAGGAGGAAGACAATTAAAACGTGATATTTGTAAATTAGAATTTTCTCAATCATCCACATTAAAAGTTCATACTAGGACACATATTAGAAAAAATCAATTTAAATGTGATATTTGTGATTACAAGTCTTCTCGATCAACAAATTTAAAAATGCATAAAATGGTTCACACTGGTGAAAAGCGATTTCATTGTGATACCTGCGGTAAAGGGTACATTAATAAAAATAATTTTAAAGATCATAAAATGTTACATACTGGAGAAAGGCCATTTATTTGTGATATCTGCGGTAAAGGGTTTATTCGGAACGAAACTTTATTTAATCATTCAAAGACACACACAGGAGAAAAGCAATTTATTTGTGATATCTGCGGTAAAGGGTTCATTAAGATGACGAATTTTAAATATCATAAAATGTTACACACTGGAGAAAGGCCATATAATTGTAATATCTGCGGTAAAAGGTTTATTCGGAAATATTCTTTAACTGTTCATTCAAAGATACACACTAGAAAAAAGCAATTTAAATGTGGTATTTGCAATCAAACCTTTTCATCACATTTAACAGTGCATACAAGGACACATAATGAAGACAAATCCATATGAGTGTGAATCTAGGTTCAAGTGTTTTCTCGTTGAAAAAATTCAAAATTCCTTAAAAAATACCAACCATACTCTGTTTAATCCTGTGACAATCGAGTAGTTTTATATTTTTATTAATTATTTCAATTGTTTTGATAATAACTATAATTTTACATAATATGAATATTTAGTATTAACAAACTATTTCTAATTTAAGTATAATTAAGAGCCAAACAAAATAATCATAAATATATAAGTATTTATTGCAAAAATGTAAAACCGAATATTTGATTAATTTTTTTATTTAAAATTTGATTATTAATTTTATTTTTTTAGTTTATAAATAAAAGTATCAGAAATTCAATATAACGTTTAGTTTTTTAAATATTAATAAATCTTTAAAATTATATTTTTGTTAACTGGCCTGGCTATTTAAATATAAAATAAAAATTCAAATATATCTCTTTTAAGATTTTTAATATGTAAAAAGCAAATGTTATTTATATTGAAATTATTTTACTTGTATTGTCTTAATCACATAAAACCACACATTTGTATATAAATTAAATTTTTAGATTGGTAAATCGTTGTGTAGTGAAGCGAAGAACTTGTACACGTAGGTATAAGTTATGCAATTACGATGAGCTGGGCCCTATGACTGACAAATTCATAGGCGTACAGTACCTACATTTAATGATGGTTTTGTGTTTAATTTACAAAATAATTATAATACATATTATATTGTTTTAGATGGGAAAAACTTGGTTATATTTTATTTGATGCATTCGTTATTTGTACCTTCATCAAGAAAAATTACCAGAGATGACAATGGAAAAAAATCTGTCATAAAATATTCCATAAAAGATTCTCAAAATACATTTATTATAGAAGCATCTACTCCCCTTGAACTAGAAGTCATCATAGAGAAACTGAAAAAACAAGAAAATAATATACAGCCATGTATACTAGTTGTTGGCTCATTATTAAACCCTAAACAAATAATAGTATATTTCGATGATGTTAAATACAAGTTGTTTTCTGTTTTTAAAGCTATCGATATTTGTTTTAAGCTATTCCATGTTTTTAATCTTGAATATCCATATGAATCAAGTAACGTGTGGTTATTTTTGCAAAATTATTTTTATGAAATTAACACTAAATATGACAAAAGTTGTAGTTTAGTAAAGCAAATTTTCTCAGAATTAGATGCAAATTATAATATTTAAAACTAATGTATTATTAAGAGTTCCCTAGCCAATTTTAATTTTTTTTTATATTACAAACCCAACATTTATGATTTATAAGTACCTATAAGTATATATTTTTTTTGTAATCGTAAGTCGTTTAGGAACAACAGTTCTTCATTTTTTTTTTTTTTTGTTATATCTAGTTTTACATTATAATTTTTAATTTGTATTAATATTTTCTATATACTAGAACCATTTGTTTAAAAAAGATTATAAATAAATAATTATATCTATAGTAAATAGTTTTTTTATTTTATATTTTTATTACCTATTACTCTATGGTCTGGATCTTTAAATTTTATCATATTCATCATTATTGAACATAACATGATATAGTATTAACTGTTTCTAAAGGAACAAAAATGTCATTCTTAAGCAGAATTTTTTTTTTATATTTTAGCTTTTGTTTAGCCTAAATATCTGATATCTGGACAATATGATAATTGATAAAAACACCAATTTTATTATCAATAATTATTTTATTGATTTTACCTATAGTAGGTTACCTCTTATAGGTAACAATAACGCGGAAGTTTGTTAATGTAATAACCAGTTCGGTAATTATTAATAAAGTATGACTTGTAATGTTAACACAAATTTCATTAATCCTATCTATCAGTTTGCTAGATTCTACCTATATAGTATTATCTTAGGTAGGTAACAATAATGAGCAAGTTTGTTATTATTACATATGGTTCAATAATTATTAATAAGGTGTGAATGGTAATGTTAACAAAAATTTCATTAATCTTACCTATAAGTTAGCTAGAATAAATTAACAGGCATAATGATTGTTTTGATGAAAATTAATTTGTGACATCAATAAATAGTTTGTAGAACGTATGTTAACAAATTTTTTGTTGGTTTAACCTAACTTATTTTCAATTTTACCTGGATATTTCTTTGGGTGCATTTTCCCGGTTAATACTTCTTTAGCCTTTTGATTTTGGGCTATACCTACCATATAATAAAACTTACTGAAGGATAGAGATTGAAATCAAAATTAAAATTTTCTATTTTAATTTCTGATAAACTAACCTATGGATATTTGTTTTTTCTGAATTAAAATTAAATTAATTTACCTATTGAGCATTGATTTTATAAATTAATGATTTGTATAACTAAACACAATATCGATTTACTTATTTTGTGATTTGCGTAATTAGATTTTTATTATAATTTTCCTTTTTTTCGATTTGAAATAGCTTAACAATTTAAATTTTGACCAATGAGACTGGAGAAGTCATATGAAATTAAACATTTTTTTTATTTTAATTCATTAAATTTTTTTTAAAAATATCTATATTGTCCGAAGTCACTTATTGTAATTATAACATCAGTTTTTAATGAAATCTTATAGGTACGTGTCCGAAGGCACCCCATTTTACGGGTGACTCCGGACAAAATGCAACTTTTAAAAAAAGTGTGAACTTTAATGATCATTATGATTGTTCTTCTGCTATATGATCATCTTTTCATTCATTATAATAGTATTTTATTTACTGGTTAGGTATAATATGTAAAAGTTTAATGTAGATACCTACTAAATAAGAATATTTAAGTCAGTAGATTACTAGTACCTAAACCTCGCGGAATATTCAAAAATGTAGTGTAGAAGGAGAACATTTTGTGTATAACCCAATTGAGGCGATTTTTAAAAGTGAATTCTTGTATTTTACATACTATGAAAGAAAGTACTACAGGTCAGTAGACTGTGGACATTTTTTTCGGCTTGGGTATGGGAATGATATAAAAACATTTCCAGAAATATGAGCCACAGAGCATTGAAGATATGGAGAAGTATTATCAGAGGCTAGAGTAAAAATAATACCAATATAAAACATTCAATAAATCAATAAAAAAAAATAAAGTATTATTATTTTTACATTATTACATTAACAACAATTATTTTCCTATTCAGTCTGTTCTTAACCACTTATCATTGTCAAATAGACAGTCAACAAGGAGTTAATTCTGTATTGAACGTAACAGGAATTGTTATTAGGGACAAAAAAGAATAATTAAAAATTATCTTACATATTATATTGAAGAAAACTACAGTAATTAAATCACACGGCAAAAAATAAAATTAGTCTAGCCAAAAGATGGGACAACTAATACTAGGTAGTTGTTAATTAATTTTTTTGTTTTTTTTTTTTTTTTTTTTTTATTAATGATTGATTGACAAAATACTGTCACTCAGTATGATTAAAAATACGTATTTGATATATCAACAAAAAATGAAAATAATATAAACCTATTGTCTTAAAAAGTATTTATAATATTAAATAATTTGTCAATTGTACAGTTTAATTATGTAGCTGGTCAAGCTAAGCCGGTTCTAGAACCTGATCCGCTCCTGAAAATAAAAAAATTATTGTTACAAAATCAGTTAATTAAATAAGTATCAATTAATTAAACTAAAAGTATATAACTTGATTTTTAAACTCATATAGGCTGCAGATAGGTAAAAGGTAGCTCACACATGATTTTTTTTTTATCAATCTAAATGGTTGCAATTCATTACATCTTATATTAATATTATAATTGGAAGAAATATGGAATATTCATTTTGTACAAATATATTTATTAAAAAAACAAATCTCTGGCGGGACACATAATTATTTATAAGTTAATGTTTATAAAAATCAGTTAAATTACAAAATAAAGTTAATGAATATTAAATTAAAAAAAGTTTAGATAAAAAAATAAACTTAACTTTAAACTTAAACTTTTTAACATGTTTATGCTCAAGTTTGGTACCTTAGACCTATAGTTCTTATCTATATGAGAAAATTGAAAATAAAAGAAAAATAGTATTAGATAGGTGTTAAAAGGTAAGAAATTCCTTGTTTGCAGTTATTATACTCTGAATTTGACTTATCGCTTTGTATTAAATCAACAACAAAAACTGCAAATATTCTATATTATGTAATTTTTTTAAGCCTTTAGATATTGAAAAAACACATTTAAATAATACACCTAAAACTAATAGAAAGAATTATACGAACTGTCCAGAAATCCGTTGTTTTACTTCACCGCCGGTTCTATCATCCTCACTAGCAGATATAGCTGCTTTGGATACAACTCTAAGTTTCTGTTTGTATGATAACATGGGTGTCTTCTTATTACTTGTAGACTAAACACAAAATGTATTAGCTATAAAACTGTTTTGGTTATGTAAAAACATAAATAAAAAACTTACTGAACAGTAAGTTTTCTTTGATGCAAAACAATCTCTCTTCCGTTTAGACCCTTCTCTTTTTTTCTTTTCTTTATCACCATCAGTACCACTGTAATAAAATAATAAACAATACAGTTTTATTCAATTATTATAAACATATTTTTTAATTGAGTGCTTGTAGATATTTTGTAATAGAACCGTTTGTTTAAGTAAGTTAACATACCAAGTAACTTATAGTAGCTTACAAACCTGGGCAAGTCAATGATCATTTTTAATTGAGTTAAATTAAGTTGATAGAAAACATTTGAAAAAGTTTAAAGTTAATAGTTATCCTACTTTTTATTTTAACTCAGTTAAGTTAAAATTTATAAGGAAAATTATAACTAGCTTAAGTTAAGTAATTTATTTTTATTTTTTATATATATAAATACTTAGTAATGTGGTTGAAAATAATAAAAAAAAATGTTTATGCTATATGTATCATTCATAAGAATCGCGTTATATTTATTATTTAATCTTAACATAGTATAAAACAAATTCCCTTTTTCTGATATTTTTTAATATCAATCGTTTGTTTAAGTTTTAATCGTAAATGAATAAACTACTCGTTATATTAAAATTCAATTTTAATATATCTAAGTACTCCAAAAGCCATTCAACTTTAGAATATGAAGTTAAAAATGAAAGTCATCATAAATAAAGTTAACAATTTAAAAATAATGATAAAAATACTAAATAATATATATTGTTTTGTTAATTTGATAAAAATGTCAATCAATGACTTAAAAAAAATATTTTTAAAATTATTAATAGTTTTTGAAATATTAAGTGTCTTATGTTAGGACTTAGAAACACCCAGAAAACTCACATTTTATTCAAGACTTTCAGTAGTTTTGGTTTTAGATGAAAATTCTCTTGACAGACAGAACACGAAGTAACATCTTCTGTACTTTTGTTATAATAACCTACACAATTGCCATGGATAACTAATTCAAAACCATAACATTTTTCAATTTTATCTATTTGTTCTAAAAGATTTTGTAATTCATACTTTGTTCTAATAGGCTTATCATATTTGTATGTCTTTCCGTATATTTGTATTTTTGGCAAAAAGCTATTATAAAAACTAATGGTTTTTACAGTGGCATACAAATTGTCTTGTTGAGAAAAAACAGTTGAATTTCTTGAATCATCATGTACACTTTCCCAAAATACACTAGGAAGTAAAATCATTTTAGAAATTTCAAATATGAATCCGTTATCTTTCCGTATAAATTCTGCAGTATCGTCGTCATTAGTTGCTAAAGCTAATGGAAGTAAATCATCATCTTTAACTTGCTCCGTTCCCAAAGATGGTAGCATCTGTTGTGGTTCTGTTTCCAAATTTGTTTGTAAATCATCATCATCAAGTGGCTTAATTTTCACAATCGACAAATTAACTGGTTTTTCAGTATTTAATTTTAATGTTGGATCTAAATTAGAAGTTGGATTATCTTCACGTGTGTCATTTAAAACCACAGTATACTTTTTATTTTCATTTTTAGACGAAAACATTTTATTGGTAGTTGCTAATGATTTATCTATAAAACATAGAAATACAATAAACAAATGTAAAAACAATATTTATGAATGGTTATAAAAATTATATTTTGTGGTGTGAAAAGGGAAATATTTTCAACCTCTACAATAGTATTAGTTATTCATCCAGGTGTTGAACATTAACTATCAAAATCCTAAATTAACCTATCATAATCTAACCTAATTGCCTATCTTATAGATGTAAAAGTTCCTTGCTTCACACAAACATTTATTTTACGTGTAAATGTATGGTTTTATGTCTTTAAGACGATAAAAGTATCAGAAATTCAATATAACGTTTAATTTTTTAAATATTAATAAATCTTTAAAATTATATTTTTGTTAACTGGCCTGGCTATTTAAATATAAAATAAAAATTCAAATATATCTCTTTTAAGATTTTTAATATGTAAAAAGCAAATGTTATTTATATTGAAATTATTTTACTTGTATTGTCTTAATCACATAAAACCACACATTTGTATATAAATTAAATTTTTAGATTGGTAAATCGTTGTGTAGTGAAGCGAAGAACTTGTACACGTAGGTATAAGTTATGCAATTACGATGAGCTGGGCCCTATGACTGACAAATTCATAGGCGTACAGTACCTACATTTAATGATAATAATATTTACGTACAAAACAAATAATTATGGTAAATGAAAGAAAAACTGAATCACGGGTCCGATCAAACTTCACTGGAACTTCACATAGAAATACAAGAAACAAATGTATAAACAATATTTATGAATGGTTATAAAAATTACATTTTGTGGTGTGAAAAAGGAAATATTTTCAACCTCTACAATAGTATTAGTTATTCATCCAGGTATTAAACATTAACTATCAAAATCCTAAATTAACATATCATAATCTAACCTAACTGCCTATCTTATAGGTGTAAAAGTTCCTCGCTTCACACAATGATTTACCAAACTAAAAATGTATTTTACTTCAACCAGATCAAACTTCACTGCTTAACAGTAGCTACACGTGCAACAGTGGAATAACTGGAGTTGCAATATTTACCTGTCGGAGGCAGCCGATCTTGACAAAGTAGACACTAGCGGCCGCAAACACTATTATAATACTCGCCGTGTCGGGTGAATTCGACGTCGATCGCAAATGGCGGCACGGACTTGATCACCGACGGTCGTTGCCACAAACGCGTCGCCACAACACAAAATAGTATCTTTTCTTCCATGAAATTGTGTGTTTTGTTATGCGTTATTGGCTAATCAAATTAACACCGAGAGCGCTGTCGACGCCTATCGTACTAATGGTTAGGCGGGTACCCCCCTACGAAGATGTTGGGAGATTATATTTATTTTCCCGACATTTTGCATACATTTTGTCTTAAGTGAAGTATATTTAAATGTATTTGATAATGTTAGTAGACATTGTACTTACCAACGTATACAGTTAGCTATAAAAGCTTATAAAGTTTTGGTAGCAAAATGTATTTATTATAAAAAGTAAAATAACCAATATTAAATTATATCTATACATTCCGAATATCCTAGCTGAGGATTATGCCACCAGAACGCATATTGTTAGCTCGTTTTACCAATAGTACTGATAACCGTTAATTTTTTATCATTCATAGATTTTTTGCATTTTGCACTGTAACAAGTAAATACTGTTACGTGCTGCCCCTTCAGGGATCCAGAATGATGATGATTTGAAATAAAATGGTAGTCAAATTATAACAGTAAATGCAATGTTATTTCTTAGAACAGAATAAATGTATAATATCATTGTTTGTCATGCAGAATATGGCTGAGTGTGGAGTGAAGTAGCTCTTGTTGTTAGGCTCTCGTCCAGGTACATCTGATTATGCTGTGCTCCTGGCGTCCCTATATATGATGTCGGCTCCTTTGATCTGGTCGGCGCGTGGACCTAGGTGTCCTTGAGGTTGTTATTCTCACAGTGAATGAAACTGCCGCCTCGTAATGGCAATTCTGTTATGCCCCCTCAGTTTGATTAGTTGTAAAGTGGTTTGCTGAAATATTCCTTATATGGAATATTCGTAACTACGAGATCATAACATCTCAAGGAGAAACACTTCTGCCCTGAGTAACAATTATATACCAACACGTGAATCGATTACTTACACATATTATTATATATTAGTACGTAAAGCTATTCCTTTACAATACCCAAACGAATTGTCTACTAGTCTACTGAAGTAATACTTTTTATATTCAAATGTTGACAGTCATTGAGTGGAAGCTTGTATATTACAAGTTTACTAACAGTAATAATATATAGTATAATATAATATAGTATAATATTAATTTACCTATTTATTATTATTAATTCTGATGCATGTTGGTGCAAATTCGTGTGGACCGTTTAATTGGGTCGCAGGGGTTACTCTCCGTCGGTTTCGGCAGCAGCGGTAGTGACAATGAAACAACAATTAACCGTAAAACCTTAAAACATCCACCAAATTTTTATATTAGAATTTCCTATTTATGGTATTTAAAAAATATTTTTTTCCAATTTTTGAGCTATTAATAGACATTTGAAAATTTCTTTTATAAATCGGTATTAAAAAATCACTTGGTCAAAAACTCGCAAATGTAATACAATAAAGTTTACATACATTTTCCATTGTAAAATCAATACATTTATCTATCGCTCCACTAAGAATTTAAAAAAAAAATCCTGTATATAATATATTATTATTATATAGCAATATTTAAAATAATTTATTAAAAAAAAATTCAATAATTATTATTATCATTACCTATACACAAATATCGAGATTATTATTCATACAAAATTAATTTATATAATATATTATTATTTTTACTCAGTTAAATTAAGTATTAACTCGGTATCGTTAAGAGTTTAAGGGGATTCCACCCGGTGATTTTCTGTCTTTGTCTAACACACGCGTAACATTGTATTTTAGACGTGTTTTTTGCCAAACATACCAATTGATCTAATGAAGCGATAAGAATTCTGAAAACAGATTTGAATTCGTCTTCAAGTCTACTTTAAATCGACTTTTCCACATTTTTGATATTATTCCCCAAATTCTAGAAAACGTAATATTAAAAAAAATATTTAAACATTTTGGTTTTTCAATTTTTGGAGAAGCTCAAATCAAAAACCAAAATTGTGAAAAAGTAGATTTCAAGTAGACTTGACGACAAATTCAAATCTGTTTTCAAAATTCTTATCGCTTCATTAGATAAATTGATATGTTTGGCAAAGAATCCGTCTAAAATCCTGTGTTGGATAAAAACAGAAACTCATGGTATGGAATCCCCTTAAAACTATTTATTCATTTCGTCAGGTAAATCATTCAATTTGATTATGCATCACATTGTACATCGTATTTTTTTTTAATTTAATAATATGTAGGTACTGGACTTTTTATGCTACAGACTTATTTACCGCTGACTTTATGGTAGTCTACCGGTACAGTCATTGCACAGGAAATAATTTTGTTTAGATTTTGCAATCTATGGACGGTCCCTTTGCCATAAACTGGACCACAGAGTCGTTATCATGGATGTACTTATTGAATACTTTTGACTTTTGAGTTATATTTCATGTGAGACACACAGAAGACAAATGTTATTGAAACAGCCACCTATCAAATAGTAAATACTTTTCAGGAATATCTCAGGGTATTTATTGCGGATTGCTGAACTTAAGTTATGATGTAATTCAGTCCCAGCACAACCGATGTACTTTCATTATATTATGCAAAAAAATATGAATCATTTTTCCTAGTATTCGTAAATTAATTCAAATTCTCTGCACATTTCCAGTATACCAATTTCCACAGATACACCAGAGATTCCTTTTTTACATTAAAAAGAATATCTTATATATACATTTTTTTTTTGTTTTTAAGTGCACAATTATAATACATTTTTTGAGGTTTTAAAGTACTAGAAGTTATTGGAAAAATAGTTAGTTGTTTATTTATAAACATAACAGGTATACTAAAATATGTAACATAAATGTTTGTATTTCAGCTGTATCTATCAAGATATTGATTTATATCAAATTAAATTTTGAATATGCAGATATCGAGTTCCATGTAAACATAAATAAATTTAATTTATATGCCTTTTAAGTTTTTAGATTACTTTACTATTATATTCTGTAACACACGCACTCTTTTTCAGTCCATTCTACAGTACTTCATAAACATGTTTGTAAAAAAAAAAAAATTATGATAAAACAACTTTAGAAGATAAATATATAAATTAAAGATATATGAAATTGTTGATTTTACAAACACATATTTACAAGATTTTACAAAAATGTTAAGCTTTTTATTTCAACATTTTTAGGAAGGTTGGTTATTGTATTTGAATACAAGTATAGATATAATTTAATATTGGTTATTTTACTTTTTATAATAAATACATTTTGCTACCAAAACTTTATAAGCTTTTATAGCTAACTGTATACGTTGGTAAGTACAATGTCTACTAACATTATCAAATACATTTAAATATACTTCACTTAAGACAAAATGTATGCAAAATGTCGGGAAAATAAATATAATCTCCCAACATCTTCGTAGGGGGGTACCCGCCTAACCATTAGTACGATAGGCGTCGACAGCGCTCTCGGTGTTAATTTGATTAGCCAATAACGCATAACAAAACACACAATTTCATGGAAGAAAAGATACTATTTTGTGTTGTGGCGACGCGTTTGTGGCAACGACCGTCGGTGATCAAGTCCGTGCCGCCATTTGCGATCGACGTCGAATTCACCCGACACGGCGAGTATTATAATAGTGTTTGCGGCCGCTAGTGTCTACTTTGTCAAGATCGGCTGCCTCCGACAGGTAAATATTGCAACTCCAGTTATTCCACTGTTGCACGTGTAGCTACTGTTAAGCAGTGAAGTTTGATCTGGTTGAAGTAAAATACATTTTTAGTTTGGTAAATCATTGTGTGAAGCGAGGAACTTTTACACCTATAAGATAGGCAGTTAGGTTAGATTATGATATGTTAATTTAGGATTTTGATAGTTAATGTTTAATACCTGGATGAATAACTAATACTATTGTAGAGGTTGAAAATATTTCCTTTTTCACACCACAAAATGTAATTTTTATAACCATTCATAAATATTGTTTATACATTTGTTTCTTGTATTTCTATGTGAAGTTCCAGTGAAGTTTGATCGGACCCGTGATTCAGTTTTTCTTTCATTTACCATAATTATTTGTTTTGTACGTAAATATTATTATCATTAAATGTAGGTACTGTACGCCTATGAATTTGTCAGTCATAGGGCCCAGCTCATCGTAATTGCATAACTTATACCTACGTGTACAAGTTCTTCGCTTCACTACACAACGATTTACCAATCTAAAAATTTAATTTATATACAAATGTGTGGTTTTATGTGATTAAGACAATACAAGTAAAATAATTTCAATATAAATAACATTTGCTTTTTACATATTAAAAATCTTAAAAGAGATATATTTGAATTTTTATTTTATATTTAAATAGCCAGGCCAGTTAACAAAAATATAATTTTAAAGATTTATTAATATTTAAAAAACTAAACGTTATATTGAATTTCTGATACTTTTATTTATAAACTAAAAAAATAAAATTAATAATCAAATTTTAAATAAAAAAATTAATCAAATATTCGGTTTTACATTTTTGCAATAAATACTTATATATTTATGATTATTTTGTTTGGCTCTTAATTATACTTAAATTAGAAATAGTTTGTTAATACTAAATATTCATATTATGTAAAATTATAGTTATTATCAAAACAATTGAAATAATTAATAAAAATATAAAACTACTCGATTGTCACAGGATTAAACAGAGTATGGTTGGTATTTTTTAAGGAATTTTGAATTTTTTCAACGAGAAAAACACTTGAACCTAGATTCACACTCATATGGATTTGTCTTCATTATGTGTCCTTGTATGCACTGTTAAATGTGATGAAAAGGTTTGATTGCAAATACCACATTTAAATTGCTTTTTTCTAGTGTGTATCTTTGAATGAACAGTTAAAGAATATTTCCGAATAAACCTTTTACCGCAGATATTACAATTATATGGCCTTTCTCCAGTGTGTAACATTTTATGATATTTAAAATTCGTCATCTTAATGAACCCTTTACCGCAGATATCACAATTAAATTGCTTTTCTCCTGTGTGTGTCTTTGAATGAGTAGATAAAGTTTCTTTCCGAATAAACCCTTTACCGCAGATATCACAAATAAATTGCTTTTCTCCTGTGTGTGTCTTTGAATGATTAAATAAAGTTTCGTTCCGAATAAACCCTTTACCGCAGATATCACAAATAAATGGCCTTTCTCCAGTATGTAACATTTTATGATCTTTAAAATTATTTTTTATTAATGTACCCTTTACCGCAGGTATCACAATGAAATCGCTTTTCACCAGTGTGAACCATTTTATGCATTTTTAAATTTGTTGATCGAGAAGACTTGTAATCACAAATATCACATTTAAATTGATTTTTTCTAATATGTGTCCTAGTATGAACTTTTAATGTGGATGATTGAGAAAATTCTAATTTACAAATATCACGTTTTTAATTGTCTTCCTCCTCTATGAGTTATCTTAAAATGATTTTTTATAGATGCTTTTTGGGTAAATTTTTTTTTACAAATATCACATTCAAAAGACTTATTCACATGCCTGGTCAAAAGCTTTTCCCTTGAGTTAGATCTTTCGCCCAAATCCATACGGTTAATTATTGAAGAGTGGCTTTCATTGGAAACTGTTCCTTGAAATTCATAATCGTCAAAAACATCTCTCTCGGTTTTTATTTCGGTAATAATTCTGTTGTCTTCAGTTTTGATTAAAGTTCTGAAAAAAAATAGGTATTTTAAAAATGATTGCAAATTTTAAATAAGCGACAATAATTATAACAAGATATTATGTAGATTTTTATAATAAATGAAGACATTATGTATTTTGCTTACAAACTATATTACATATTACACAACGATTTACCAATCTAAAAATTTAATTTATATACAAATGTGTGGTTTTATGTGATTAAGACAATACAAGTAAAATAATTTCAATATAAATAACATTTGCTTTTTACATATTAAAAATCTTAAAAGAGATATATTTGAATTTTTATTTTATATTTAAATAGCCAGGCCAGTTAACAAAAATATAATTTTAAAGATTTATTAATATTTAAAAAATTAAACGTTATATTGAATTTCTGATACTTTTATCGTCTTAAAGACATAAAACCATACATTTACACGTAAAATAAATGTTTGTGTGAAGCAAGGAACTTTTACATCTATAAGATAGGCAATTAGGTTAGATTATGATAGGTTAATTTAGGATTTTGATAGTTAATGTTCAACACCTGGATGAATAACTAATACTATTGTAGAGGTTGAAAATATTTCCCTTTTCACACCACAAAATATAATTTTTATAACCATTCATAAATATTGTTTTTACATTTGTTTATTGTATTTCTATGTTTTATAGATAAATCATTAGCAACTACCAATAAAATGTTTTCGTCTAAAAATGAAAATAAAAAGTATACTGTGGTTTTAAATGACACACGTGAAGATAATCCAACTTCTAATTTAGATCCAACATTAAAATTAAATACTGAAAACCAGTTAATTTGTCGATTGTGAAAATTAAGCCACTTGATGATGATGATTTACAAACAAATTTGGAAACAGAACCACAACAGATGCTACCATCTTTGGGAACGGAGCAAGTTAAAGATGATGATTTACTTCCATTAGCTTTAGCAACTAATGGACGACGATACTGCAGAATTTATACGGAAAGATAACGGATTCATATTTGAAATTTCTAAAATGATTTTACTTCCTAGTGTATTTTGGGAAAGTGTACATGATGATTCAAGAAATTCAACTGTTTTTTCTCAACAAGACAATTTGTATGCCACTGTAAAAACCATTAGTTTTTATAATAGCTTTTTGCCAAAAAATACAAATATACGGAAAGACATACAAATATGATAAGCCTATTAGAACAAAGTATGAATTACAAAATCTTTTAGAACAAATAGATAAAATTGAAAAATGTTATGGTTTTGAATTAGTTATCCATGGCAATTGTGTAGGTTATTATAACAAAAGTACAGAAGATGTTACTTTCGTGTTCTGTCTGTCAAGAGAATTTTCATCTAAAACCAAAACTACTGAAAGTCTTGAATAAAATGTGAGTTTTCTGGGTGTTTCTAAGTCCTAACATAAGACACTTAATATTTTCAAAAACTATTGATAATTTTAAAAATATTTTTTTTTAAGTCATTGATTGACATTTTTATCAAATTAACAAAACAATATATATTATTTAGTATTTTTATCATTATTTTAAATTGTTAACTTTATTTATGATGACTTTCATTTTTAACTTCATATTCTAAAGTTGAATGGCTTTTGGAGTACTTAGATATATTAAAATTGAATTTTAATATAACGAGTAGTTTATTCATTTACGATTAAAAACTTAAACAAACGATTGATATTAAAAAATATCAGAAAAAGGGAATTTGTTTTATACTATGTTAAGATTAAATAATAAATATAATGCGATTCTTATGAAATGATACATATAGCATAAACATTTTTTTTTATTATTTTCAACCACATTACTAAGTATTTATATATATAAAAAATAAAAATAAATTACTTAACTTAAGCTAGTTATAATTTTCCCTTATAAATTTTAACTTAACTGAGTTAAAATAAAAAGTAGGATAACTATTAACTTTAAACTTTTTCAAATGTTTTCTATCAACTTAATTTAACTCAATTAAAAAATGATCATTGACTTGCCCAGGTTTGTAAGCTACTATAAGTTACTTGGTATGTTAACTTACTTAAACAAACGGTTCTATTACAAAATATCTACAAGCACTCAATTAAAAAATATGTTTATAATAATTGAATAAAACTGTATTGTTTATTATTTTATTACAGTGGTACTGATGGTGATAAAGAAAAGAAAAAAAAGAGAAGGGTCTAAACGGAAGAGAGATTGTTTTGCATCAAAGAAAACTTACTGTTCAGTAAGTTTTTTATTTATGTTTTTACATAACCAAAACAGTTTTATAGCTAATACATTTTGTGTTTAGTCTACAAGTAATAAGAAGACACCCATGTTATCATACAAACAGAAACTTAGAGTTGTATCCAAAGCAGCTATATCTGCTAGTGAGGATGATAGAACCGGCGGTGAAGTAAAACAACGGATTTCTGGACAGTTCGTATAATTCTTTCTATTAGTTTTAGGTGTATTATTTAAATGTGTTTTTTCAATATCTAAAGGCTTAAAAAAATTACATAATATAGAATATTTGCAGTTTTTGTTGTTGATTTAATACAAAGCGATAAGTCAAATTCAGAGTATAATAACTGCAAACAAGGAATTTCTTACCTTTTAACCACCTATCTAATACTATTTTTCTTTTATTTTTCAATTTTCTCATATAGATAAGAACTATAGGTCTAAGGTACCAAACTTGAGCATAAACATGTTAAAAAGTTTAAGTTTAAAGTTAAGTTATTTTTTTATCTAAACTTTTTTTTAATTTAATATTCATTAACTTTATTTTGTAATTTAACTGATTTTTATAAACATTAACTTATAAATAATTATGTGTCCCGCCAGAGATTTGTTTTTTTAATAAATATATTTGTACAAAATGAATATTCCCATATTTCTTCCAATTATAATATTAATATAAGATGTAATGAATTGCAACCATTTAGATTGATAAAAAAAAAATCATGTGTGAGCTACCTTTTACCTATCTGCAGCCTATATGAGTTTAAAAATCAAGTTATATACTTTTAGTTTAATTAATTGATACTTATTTAATTAACTGATTTTGTAACAATAATTTTTTTATTTTCAGGAGCGGATCAGGTTCTAGAACCGGCTTAGCTTGACCAGCTACATAATTAAACTGTACAATTGACAAATTATTTAATATTATAAATACTTTTTAAGACAATAGGTTTATATTATTTTCATTTTTTGTTGATATATCAAATACGTATTTTTAATCATACTGAGTGACAGACAATCATTAATAAAAAAAAAAAAAAAAAAAAAACAAAAAAATTAATTAACAACTACCTAGTATTAGTTGTCCCATCTTTTGGCTAGACTAATTTTATTTTTTGCCGTGTGATTTAATTACTGTAGTTTTCTTCAATATAATATGTAAGATAATTTTTAATTATTCTTTTTTGTCCCTAATAACAATTCCTGTTACGTTCAATACAGAATTAACTCCTTGTTGACTGTCTATTTGACAATGATAAGTGGTTAAGAACAGACTGAATAGGAAAATAATTGTTGTTAATGTAATAATGTAAAAATAATAATACTTTATTTTTTTTTATTGATTTATTGAATGTTTTATATTGGTATTATTTTTACTCTAGCCTCTGATAATACTTCTCCATATCTTCAATGCTCTGTGGCTCATATTTCTGGAAATGTTTTTATATCATTCCCATACCCAAGCCGAAAAAAATGTCCACAGTCTACTGACCTGTAGTACTTTCTTTCATAGTATGTAAAATACAAGAATTCACTTTTAAAAATCGCCTCAATTGGGTTATACACAAAATGTTCTCCTTCTACACTACATTTTTGAATATTCCGCGAGGTTTAGGTACTAGTAATCTACTGACTTAAATATTCTTATTTAGTAGGTATCTACATTAAACTTTTACATATTATACCTAACCAGTAAATAAAATACTATTATAATGAATGAAAAGATGATCATATAGCAGAAGAACAATCATAATGATCATTAAAGTTCACACTTTTTTTAAAAGTTGCATTTTGTCCGGAGTCACCCGTAAAATGGGGTGCCTTCGGACACGTACCTATAAGATTTCATTAAAAACTGATGTTATAATTACAATAAGTGACTTCGGACAATATAGATATTTTTAAAAAAAATTTAATGAATTAAAATAAAAAAAATGTTTAATTTCATATGACTTCTCCAGTCTCATTGGTCAAAATTTAAATTGTTAAGCTATTTCAAATCGAAAAAAAGGAAAATTATAATAAAAATCTAATTACGCAAATCACAAAATAAGTAAATCGATATTGTGTTTAGTTATACAAATCATTAATTTATAAAATCAATGCTCAATAGGTAAATTAATTTAATTTTAATTCAGAAAAAACAAATATCCATAGGTTAGTTTATCAGAAATTAAAATAGAAAATTTTAATTTTGATTTCAATCTCTATCCTTCAGTAAGTTTTATTATATGGTAGGTATAGCCCAAAATCAAAAGGCTAAAGAAGTATTAACCGGGAAAATGCACCCAAAGAAATATCCAGGTAAAATTGAAAATAAGTTAGGTTAAACCAACAAAAAATTTGTTAACATACGTTCTACAAACTATTTATTGATGTCACAAATTAATTTTCATCAAAACAATCATTATGCCTGTTAATTTATTCTAGCTAACTTATAGGTAAGATTAATGAAATTTTTGTTAACATTACCATTCACACCTTATTAATAATTATTGAACCATATGTAATAATAACAAACTTGCTCATTATTGTTACCTACCTAAGATAATACTATATAGGTAGAATCTAGCAAACTGATAGATAGGATTAATGAAATTTGTGTTAACATTACAAGTCATACTTTATTAATAATTACCGAACTGGTTATTACATTAACAAACTTCCGCGTTATTGTTACCTATAAGAGGTAACCTACTATAGGTAAAATCAATAAAATAATTATTGATAATAAAATTGGTGTTTTTATCAATTATCATATTGTCCAGATATCAGATATTTAGGCTAAACAAAAGCTAAAATATAAAAAAAAAATTCTGCTTAAGAATGACATTTTTGTTCCTTTAGAAACAGTTAATACTATATCATGTTATGTTCAATAATGATGAATATGATAAAATTTAAAGATCCAGACCATAGAGTAATAGGTAATAAAAATATAAAATAAAAAAACTATTTACTATAGATATAATTATTTATTTATAATCTTTTTTAAACAAATGGTTCTAGTATATAGAAAATATTAATACAAATTAAAAATTATAATGTAAAACTAGATATAACAAAAAAAAAAAAAAAATGAAGAACTGTTGTTCCTAAACGACTTACGATTACAAAAAAAAATATATACTTATAGGTACTTATAAATCATAAATGTTGGGTTTGTAATATAAAAAAAAATTAAAATTGGCTAGGGAACTCTTAATAATACATTAGTTTTAAATATTATAATTTGCATCTAATTCTGAGAAAATTTGCTTTACTAAACTACAACTTTTGTCATATTTAGTGTTAATTTCATAAAAATAACTTTGCAAAAATAACCACACGTTACTTGATTCATATGGATATTCAAGATTAAAAACATGGAATAGCTTAAAACAAATATCGATAGCTTTAAAAACAGAAAACAACTTGTATTTAACATCATCGAAATATACTATTATTTGTTTAGGGTTTAATAATGAGCCAACAACTAGTATACATGGCTGTATATTATTTTCTTGTTTTTTCAGTTTCTCTATGATGACTTCTAGTTCAAGGGGAGTAGATGCTTCTATAATAAATGTATTTTGAGAATCTTTTATGGAATATTTTATGACAGATTTTTTTCCATTGTCATCTCTGGTAATTTTTCTTGATGAAGGTACAAATAACGAATGCATCAAATAAAATATAACCAAGTTTTTCCCATCTAAAACAATATAATATGTATTATAATTATTTTGTAAATTAAACACAAAACCATCATTAAATGTAGGTACTGTACGCCTATGAATTTGTCAGTCATAGGGCCCAGCTCATCGTAATTGCATAACTTATACCTACGTGTACAAGTTCTTCGCTTCACTACACAACGATTTACCAATCTAAAAATTTAATTTATATACAAATGTGTGGTTTTATGTGATTAAGACAATACAAGTAAAATAATTTCAATATAAATAACATTTGCTTTTTACATATTAAAAATCTTAAAAGAGATATATTTGAATTTTTATTTTATATTTAAATAGCCAGGCCAGTTAACAAAAATATAATTTTAAAGATTTATTAATATTTAAAAAACTAAACGTTATATTGAATTTCTGATACTTTTATTTATAAACTAAAAAAATAAAATTAATAATCAAATTTTAAATAAAAAAATTAATCAAATATTCGGTTTTACATTTTTGCAATAAATACTTATATATTTATGATTATTTTGTTTGGCTCTTAATTATACTTAAATTAGAAATAGTTTGTTAATACTAAATATTCATATTATGTAAAATTATAGTTATTATCAAAACAATTGAAATAATTAATAAAAATATAAAACTACTCGATTGTCACAGGATTAAACAGAGTATGGTTGGTATTTTTTAAGGAATTTTGAATTTTTTCAACGAGAAAACACTTGAACCTAGATTCACACTCATATGGATTTGTCTTCATTATGTGTCCTTGTATGCACTGTTAAATGTGATGAAAAGGTTTGATTGCAAATACCACATTTAAATTGCTTTTTTCTAGTGTGTATCTTTGAATGAACAGTTAAAGAATATTTCCGAATAAACCTTTTACCGCAGATATTACAATTATATGGCCTTTCTCCAGTGTGTAACATTTTATGATATTTAAAATTCGTCATCTTAATGAACCCTTTACCGCAGATATCACAAATAAATTGCTTTTCTCCTGTGTGTGTCTTTGAATGATTAAATAAAGTTTCGTTCCGAATAAACCCTTTACCGCAGATATCACAAATAAATGGCCTTTCTCCAGTATGTAACATTTTATGATCTTTAAAATTATTTTTATTAATGTACCCTTTACCGCAGGTATCACAATGAAATCGCTTTTCACCAGTGTGAACCATTTTATGCATTTTTAAATTTGTTGATCGAGAAGACTTGTAATCACAAATATCACATTTAAATTGATTTTTTCTAATATGTGTCCTAGTATGAACTTTTAATGTGGATGATTGAGAAAATTCTAATTTACAAATATCACGTTTTAATTGTCTTCCTCCTCTATGAGTTATCTTAAAATGATTTTTTATAGATGCTTTTTGGGTAAATTTTTTTTTACAAATATCACATTCAAAAGACTTATTCACATGCCTGGTCAAAAGCTTTTCCCTTGAGTTAGATCTTTCGCCCAAATCCATACGGTTAATTATTGAAGAGTGGCTTTCATTGGAAACTGTTCCTTGAAATTCATAATCGTCAAAAACATCTCTCTCGGTTTTTATTTCGGTAATAATTCTGTTGTCTTCAGTTTTGATTAAAGTTCTGAAAAAAAATAGGTATTTTAAAAATGATTGCAAATTTTAAATAAGCGACAATAATTATAACAAGATATTATGTAGATTTTTATAATAAATGAAGACATTATGTATTTTGCTTACAAACTATATTACATATTCAAAATATTGCATTTGTACGTATGAACTAAAACTATATTTATATTTATCTATTCAAATGTATAATTACGACTTATACTCAACAGTTTTTTGTTAAAAACAATAAATTTTTCTATGTTATTATGATTTTGTAATGGGCATGTTTGTTTGTTGTTCTCTCTTGCCTTTACAAAATTTGTATTGTAATCACACATTCTTACCAAGGTTTCATAATTATGACAGTTAATAATATATTAAAATATCATTCTTATAGACTAAGCAACTATTTTTACTACTTTAATATCATAAATGATGGAAATAAACTCAGATTTCATAGACCCTTACATCTCAAACAAAGATAGAAATATATTAAATAAAGATATATATGAGTATTTGATGGATAGATATAGAGAGTAACGATTAGAACGTATTAATCATAAATATTAGGTCTTATTATCAAAATATAGAAAATGATGTTTCATAACAACTCAATCAAGTGCTTAGACATAATAAATTATTCTTAGAGAAACTTGGAACAGCACAAGGTTTACTTCCTAAATATAATTGGATTTCAAATTATAAAAGTGAAAATATAGTTATTCAAAACGATGGTGTTCTACTGTTCTGATATGAATATAAATCTTAAACATACTAAATCTGTTAATCGACTTCAAATGTTCTCAGTTGTCAGTTGTATAAAATTAGACTTAAACATAAATAAGAAGCCAATTACAACTTTAGCCACATATCGTTCAACGTAAATCAATATAAACATTTTCTTATCTCAACTATCTACCATTATAACTTCTGGTCCTCTACAAAAAATCAGAAATATCAATATTGACATATTGGAAAAAAGTACTTCTCTTATAACCAAAAACTATTTAAATATACTATTGTCAAATAGTTTTTATTCTCAAATCTGTATGCGTACCTGAGTGAGTTTTGACTCTATATCATGTGTTGGCCACATATTTAGAAGAAATGTTAATCTCATTCCAGCAATAATTAGATTTGAACAAAAGATCATTATACAATTATAAGTAGCTTAAAAAACTCATAAGCATATAACAAACCCATAGATAATTATTCAAATTTCATATCATATATTGATAACAATATGGCAGTTAAATCTGTATGCAGTATCAAATTGACTGGATTATTTGAAATAAATAATATTAGTACTGCAATATAAAATATATTTGACACAATTAACTACTTTACTGTATCAAAGTACCGATCAAGTAGGAATAATCGTTAGATAAAACTTTTGATTATTAGTGGTATTGTGACATCAAGAAAAAATAGAGATAACCTCAAAATGAAAATTAAAAAGGATACATCAAATCATAAATTAATAAATTATTACAAAGCTTTTATAAATAAGTTAACAATACTTAATCGGAAGGCTAAAGAACAATATTATATCAATAAAATAGAAACATGTAAAGGTAATGGACGAGAAATCTGGAAAGTGATTAATAAATAAAACACAATCGTGTTTACGACAATACCCTAACAATAATTTAATAACATCTTTATGATGAATTTTAAATATTCTAAGAATTCATAATTTATATTGATTACCTAATAATTAGAAACTTACCTATATAATGGTTATGAGGGTAATATAAATTGATTAATAATTGATTAATAATTAATATTATTATAATGAGTTGATCGAACATACCAATGTTGGTAAAATGATTTTGTCATGGTGAGGGGGAGGGGCATCGCTGATCTATTAAGATCAACTACTATTAATTAATAAAAATATTATAATTTATGATTATCAGATCTTCAACATTGAAAAGAGCGAGTAAGTGGGTAACGTTCTGTAGTATATTATTAGGTGTCTAGAGATTCTCCGTAATGGAGGTGTTAAATTTGAATACAATGACGGTCTGTTAGCGTATATTATTACAAAGTACGTATATTGTATGATATTATTGTGTTAAAGAAAGTTATCTTACTATTAGGAATAAGTGACTACTGTAAGTTAAATTAATTTAAGTTGAAGACATGGCATTTCAAAATGTAAATGTGAGTTAAGAGTTTCTTACCTTATACAGTGAATATATAAAAAAAAAACTGTGTTTATATTATATTTTTTAGATTTTTGGTTACAGAATGATCTACTTACGTAGATCTTTGTTTTAAATTTACAATCTTTGTATTGTAATCACACATTCTTACCAAGGTTTCATAATTATGACAGTTAATAATATATTAAAATATCATTCTTATAGACTAAGCAACTATTTTTACTACTTTAATATCATAAATGATGGAAATAAACTCAGATTTCATAGACCCTTACATCTCAAACAAAGATAGAAATATATTAAATAAAGATATATATGAGTATTTGATGGATAGATATAGAGAGTAACGATTAGAACGTATTAATCATAAATATTTGGTCTTATTATCAAAATATAGAAAATGATGTTTCATAACAACTCAATCAAGTGCTTAGACATAATAAATTATTCTTAGAGAAACTTGGAACAGCACAAGGTTTACTTCCTAAATATAATTGGATTTCAAATTATAAAAGTGAAAATATAGTTATTCAAAACGATGGTGTTCTACTGTTCTGATATGAATATAAATCTTAAACATACTAAAACGAGAATCTTTTATGGAATATTTTATGACAGATTTTTTTCCATTGTCATCTCTGGTAATTTTTCTTGATGAAGGTACAAATAACGAATGCATCAAATAAAATATAACCAAGTTTTTCCCATCTAAAACAATATAATATTTATTATAATTATTTTGTAAATTAAACACATTTCGAATTATCAAGGTGACCAAAATGCATGTATTTTCTTATAATTTAGTGGTTTTCCCAGGGGACCAAGCGTTTAGTTAGTTTAGGAGTTTTTCGAATTATTGAGTGACGATAGTATAACCATAGTCAAAAATGTAGAAAGTAAAAAATTCTAATCTACTTATTCATTAAAACTTACTTTCGCATAAATCAGGAGATTCTTTTAATTGATTTAATAATATTTTACTTGCATTATCTTTTATTCTTTCGTCAAATATTTTCAATAGCAAAGATGACTTTCTTTCAAATTTGGCTGGTAGGTTTTTAAAGTTTGAGTACATGTGACAGAAATCTATCTCTACCTAAACAATATAAAATATTATTTTTAGTAAATGTATTATCTTTATATGTAAAAAGATTAGATTTATAATTTTGTAGTTAATAGATTGAAATTATAATTATTTTAGTGATTTTTACTGATATGAACACAATGTATAGAGTATAATATTTACCAATTTATAGCCCATTGGTTGAGTAAACTGTATCCATTTTTTGAAAATAGACGCTGTGTTGTTATTCTTAATATATTGAAGCCTAAAATTGTTAGTTTTTTTCCAAATTGTCTCAATTTCAGGCCAAGTTAAGTCTGAATCTTGTAAACTTGCACACAAATCTTCAGATTCGGGTTCCATTTCTATGTAGAACATAATATACAATAGATATTTGATACCAATTATAATCTTTATAATAACTAATATAATATAAATAGTACCAAAAAAATACGTACATTTATATTATGATGTATATACTATATTATATATATTATGATGGATATAAAAATTACTAAATATAACATTTCAAATCCTACCATTATAGGTAACATACAATTTTGAATTTATTTTGCATAATATAATATGTTTTTAAAATGTTATGTCATGGCTGTACCTAATAAGAAATATTAGGAGATGAATTATATTATTATTAAATCAACATTGTTTTTTAGAACATTATAGTTTATAGACCTACCTAATTTTGAAAATAAAAATCAAGCATTTTAAATTTGTTTTTCATAACTGCTAAATTTTTAGTTTCAAAATTTGGTAGGTCTTTAAATTATAATGTTCTAAAAAACAATGTTGATTTAATAATATAATTCATCTTCTAATATTTCTTATTAGGTACAGCCATGACATTACATTTTAAAAACATTATATTAAGCATAATAAATTCAAAATTTATGTTACCTATAATAGTAGGATTTGAAATGTCATATTTAGTAATTTTTAAATCCATCATATACATATTTTTTTGATACTTATTTATATTATATTATGTATTATAATTTATAACACTTCATACATAACTTACCGAGTGAATAATCAAGTCGATCTTCAGATCTACATAGAATTTTCTTATTATTCTCGTATGTTTTACTAGTGGAATTTAATCCAACACTTTGTAATTTCTTCATTGTATTGAAATATTTTGAGTAAAGTTTCCCTTTTGGAGCTTTACAAGATACATCCCTTAGAAAATATACATCCTAAAAATATACTCATCATTAGTTATTAATAATATTAAAATCGAATTTAGGTTATAGTTAAAAATTGTCTACCTTTATTTCTGATGGAAATGACAGTAAAATAGCATTGGCTATATCATTGGATAGATTAATAGTCATAGTCTGATTTCTCTTAATCAAATCATTAATGATAATATTAGGAGTTTCCTTATAAAATGGTTTGTTAAAAATTGTATACATAATAACAAATTAAGTTCATTGATGTTGTTGCGCCATCAAACTCCTACCTTGAGGCGGTTAATTTGACGACTCGCGTCGGTTAGTAAACTTATGTGTGTGGAACAAAAAAGTCAAGACAAATTTTGACTGTAGTGATAGGAACCCGTATTTTGGTTTATTACATAATAATATAATTTAACAACAAACACAAGAGAAATTATGTACTAAGTTCCTACGCGCAATATAGATAATCAGAAAGAAAAACAATAAATTAATATACAACATTGAGTAGGTACAGAAAATAACAACAACAAAAAAAATGATACGACTGTGAGATTGATTACAGCTATTGACGGCGGCTCTCGTACAATTACTAGTGTACAGCGTACGGTGATCCGACGGAGTGGTATTAACAGGCTTGGCGACGGTGATAACGGCAACGGGGCAATAAACCCACCGTTTAACGTGATAGGACGGCAGGTAACAACGGCACGTACGATGTTCGCTCGCGGCGGCCCACAATTACGTAACTTTCGTTACCGACAGCGGCGGTCGACGCGACGTTCAAGAGTAACTCGTAGTACACGGCAGCGGAACAACGAACAACAAATTGGCGATCGTCAACAGTGATGGACAGCAAGAAGACGGGTCCACACGACGAACGGCAACAACAGCGTTAAAACTTTAAGACGTAATTAATGACGCGTTTTAACAGACGACAGACGCGTACACCAGTCGTGCAGGTCCGGAGCATACTAGAGTGGTGGCGGGACATTGTACGCCACACAAAAAAACTGGCGGCACAGATAGCCGATAACGATAATCGCCGTTGACCGGTGCGATTTGCCACCGGGACCAAAGTCCACAGGTAATCGCGGACTTGTGCACACGCACGCAAAAACCGGTCAAAGCGGCGGCGACGTTGATAGTCTAAGTCTTCAACATTCTCCCCCATGGGAGGGTGCGATGATCCAGCCTCACATCTTTTGGTTACAAGGTCTCTTTCGCTGATTGATGGCGTATTTCCTGGAACGGCATGTGGTGGAATTGCGGCATAACAGAGGCCACCGTCATATGGGACCGTAATCAAGCACACAGAAGTTAACAGGTTTTTTCGTTTCTTACTTACAGTACACACCCCACAAAGTTCTAACCAAACGACTTATCGTAGCAACATTTGGGTTACAGATTTAAAAAAATTTTTTTTTTTTTTATAAGCTAACATAAAGGAACAGAAAAGAAATAGAGAAGTGTTTAAATATGTTTATGTAGGTTCATTGTTTAAGGAAAAGGATTGCAGCCATCTAACCTAACCTTTAATCCGTGGGCAATAACACCAACTTAACGACCGGACGAGTTAACTCCCCCGTGGACGTTAGTATCTTGGCGACTCGTATCACGCCGTCTTGACCAGGATTCACTTCCAGAATGCGACCCAGTCGCCACGATGTTGGAGGACTTTGGTTATCCTTGATCACGACCATTTGTCCAACCTGAATGTTGGGCACATCCGTTGTCCACTTGACCCGAACTTGAAGAGAAGCCAAATATTCCGTAGACCAACGACGCCAGAATAATTGGTGACATTGATGTAGCAACTTCCATCGTGTCAGCACATTGGAGCGTCCTTCGGGAATGTTCAAATCAGGAACCGCCAAAAGTGGTTGCCCGATAAGAAAATGACCAGGTGATAAATAGTCCAAATCTAAGGGAGAGGCAGTCATTGGAGTCAGAGGTCTGGAATTTAATACAGCCTCGATCCGACACAGTAAGGTTGACATCTCCTCCATGGTAAGGGTATGATCACCGACGGTTCGTACGAGGAGCGTTTTAAAAGAACGCAGAGCCGCTTCCCATAGGCCGCCAAAGTGCGGTGCTGCGGGTGGATTGAAGTGCCACGTGCAGAAAGAATGAGATGACAGTAGATGGTGATTAGCTGGATCGTTGATGACCTCAAACAGATATTTTGACGCACCTTTGAAGTTGGTTCCACAGTCGGAGTACACGTATGTTGGAAGACCACGTCTGGCAACAAAACGATCAAAGCCGGCTAAAAAGGCTGCTGTAGATAGCTCTGTTACAATTTCCAAATGCACAGCCTTGGTGACCATACAGACAAAAACAGAAACGTAAATTTTATACTGTCGGGATTTTCGCAACTTACTCTCACGCATTGGCAGTGGGCCAGCATAATCTACTCCAACTTTTGAAAAAGGTCGACATGCTTGGACTCGTGAACTGGGAAGATTACCCATCACGGGATGTGGCGATTGGGCAATAGCTCTGACACATGGAGTACATTGACCGATCACCTTGCGAATTACCGATCTCATCGATAAGATCCAAAATTGACGTATGATTAAAGACGTGATGACTCGGGGACCTGAGTGGCACGTAACTAAGTGCCAGTGGCGTGCAATTAACAAAGAAAGATGTGACTCCTTGGACAGCAGCATCGGATGTTTTTCCGCATCAGCTAAATCGGACTTCAGTAATCGGCCACCAACACACACAATATTTTACGAATTCAAAAATGGCCGTAGACTAGATAATGGGCGAGCTGCACCACGGCCACGTGACAGATCCAAAATCAGCTCAGGAAACCAACGTTGTTGAGAAGATTGTACAATTACCATTAACGATTGATTTATCTCTTCACGTGACAAGAAATTGTTGGAATACGTTCGTTTCTTACATAAGCCGATAAACCTGCGCATCCAAGCGACGACCTTGATCATATTGAGGAAAGACGAGAAGCGACAGAACCATTCTTTATTTGAGGTAACTTGAACGGCCAGCGACACGGGTTTGAACTCTGGTAGTTGTTCAACAGGAACCGAAGGGACCAGCATGCTCCAAGTTTCACTTGGGTTTTTTAGGAACGTAGGGCCGGACCAATACAATGCATGTACGGATAGCTCCGAAGGCAGTATTCCTCTTGAAGCACAGTCCGCAGGATTTTCAGATGAGCGTACATAGAGCCAGCGGCATGATGGAATAAGTTGACGCACCTGATGTACACGGTTTGAAATAAACACCTTAAAGGAAACATGCGAGTTCATTAACCAGGCCAAAGCGACTTGGGAATCGGACCAGGCGTAAAGCCCGTTAATCGTGAGTTTCCCATCGAACATTTTTAATATGCGCGCCATCCATCGAGCGAGCAAAACTGAAGCACATAATTCAAGTCTCGGGATGGATACGGTTTTCATCGGTGCCATCTTTGTTTTGGATCCAAGCAGGAACACAGACACGTCGTCGTCTGAAACTGTTACCCGAAGGTATACCACTGCAGCGAATCCGCGTTCGGAGGCGTCACAGAATCCACACAATTCGACGTAAGATTGACGTTGAGTAGCGACATAGCGTGGAATCTTAATCGCAGATAGAACCGGTAGCTCATCCGTAAATGTTTTCCAATTTTGACATAATCTCGGAGGTAAAGGGTCGTCCCATGCCAATTCCTCTTCCCAGATTTCATGTAGGATATGTTTAGCATAGAAGGTCACCGGCGCTAAAAATCCAATAGGGTCAAAAATGCGCGCTATAGTCGATAGAATTGCCCACTTTGTGACGACGGTGGTGGTTGAATGGCCGTTGAATTTAAAAATGTCTTTGGCCGGATCCCACTGCAGCCCCAGGACCTTGGTGGTTTCACAGACGTCTTCATCGAAGCTTAGACTTTCCATGACACGATCCTCTGGCGATACAGCTTCTAACACAGATACGGTGTTACTCGACCACTTCTTCAACTCAAGACCAGCACGTTTCAGGACGGAACACAGATTTGACTGTAAAGTCAACAATTCATCCTCGGTGTCGGCACCAAGACAAATGTCATCCACATAGGTTTGTTCCCTCAGCCCCAATTGTACTTCAAGAAATCCTGTACAATCATTGTCAGCAATATCCCTTAAGACTCTCAACGCCAAAAAAGGGGCACTATTGATGCCGTATGTCACGGTATTGAGCTGATACTCTTTCAACTCGTCTAGTGGAGAAGGCCTCCATAGGATGTGCTGAAAGCGACGGTATTCTGGCAGAACGAGAATTTGCGTGTACATCTTGCAAACATCTGCAGTAAAGACGAACTGGTGAAGTCGGAATCGAAATAGAATGTCCACGATATCCAGCTGTAACTTCGGACCGGCGTATAGACATTGATTTAATGACAACAGAGAGGCAGCCTTCGCCGATCCATCGAATACCACTCGGATTTTGCTCGATGGACAGTTGGACTTGAAAACAGGGTGATGCGGAATGAAGTAGGCGCCAGGTTCAGTAGCAACTGACATATGACCTAAGGTTTCATATTCGCTCATAAAATGTTTGTATGCGGTATATAGCACATCGTCGTTTTGAAGTTTCCGCTCCAGGTTTTGAAAACGACGTTCGGTAATATTGCGAGAACCAGGAAATGTTTCATCGCGGTGTTTCGGTATGAATGGCAAAGGAACTAGGAATCGACCAGAGTTGTCTCGACGGCTTTCAGAAGCATAAATGGACTCACATTGTCCATCACTAGTAAACGTAGTAGGAGCTTCATCCGGTTCTTCGAGTTGCCAAAAACGTTGGACCAGCCCTTCCAGTGATACCGACAGGGATACAGCGGTGTTACAATGGTACTGTTGAACAGGGAGTTCGCCTATCAAGACCCAACAAAAGACTGATCCGTATGCGACAGGTAGAGAATCATCGATTGACACCCGTTTTCCATCCATGATTCGAGCAAACACGTCTGCTCCCAGTAGCATATCAATAGGTGCGGACCGGTCAAAGTGAGGGTCAGCTAGTGCAAGATGGGAATACTTGTCCTTGATAAGCTTCGGTAGATGTTGAGATGGCATATTTGAAACTATAGTTGGCATGACCCAAGCAGTTAAGGAAAATGTTGGGTCCGTAGTATGGGCGTCATATAACAATCGACTTTTCCTGATATTGCTGGTATCGATACGCCAGTCAAGCCAGTTATCGGTGCGGTCCATCTACTTCTTTTTAGTCCCAGACGATCCACACAGGCGATGGACATGGCGGAGATCTGAGAGGCAGAGTCAATAAGAACTCGAACAGATTGCATATAACCAGCGCGATCACGCACGTGAACTAAGGCTGTTCCCAAAAGTACAGTTGTTTTGTTTAGTGAGTTCGTAATTGAAGAGGTTGTTGACGCTGTGACAACCGGAGTCGAGTCAGAAGACGACGAGGGCTTACTTACGGGGTGTAATAAAGTGTGATGACGACCAGAACACTTAGTACACGGTTTGGCTGTTTTACAATGATTAGACCAATGAGTTGAATTAAGACACCGAAAACAGATCCTAGTCTTACGGGCGACGTCATACCTCTCATCCAGAGACATTTTTGAAAACTCATTACACGCGACTGATGCATGGCTTCCCGAACAGAACAGACACTTTGATGAGGCCGAATCATCAGTCTTTGAAGACAGCAACGAAACCTTCGAACCTTTTGATCCAAACCTAGTTGGAACTGGTTTCGAATGACTATGAGTGTGAGTAGGATGTTTTGGAACATTAGAACAGTGGACTGCCTCCAGAAGCGATACACGGGCCTTGACGTATGCAGCAATATCCGAAAACTCAGGAAATTCAGTATTATTCGTCTCTTCAAATGCCTTGCGAGTGAACAACGGTAAACAGCGCGCAGACAATGCGAACAGGAGAAATTCACCGAGGTGCGGAATATTCAACGATTTAAGCACTGACACGTGGTCCGAAAACAAACTTATAAAATCTTTTAAACTTTCTACTGTTTCTTGTGAATGGACAGGGGCAGTTATAAGTTTGTCGACGATAATTGTCGCTAACTGCCTTGGCTTATCAAAACGCTCAACCAAAGTTGACCAAGCAAGGTCATAGGTGCTCTCAGATACCGGGATGTTTCTTACGGCATGAAGAGCTTCACCGATAAGACACCCTAAGAGGTAATAGAACCGTTCTATATTTGTAAGCTCGGTATCTTTCACAACACGTACGGTAAAACGATCACGAAAAACCGGCCACCCTGACAATTCTCCGTCAAACGACGGCAATGGAATTTCCGGTAGACGTGATGACCGTCGAATTTTGGGTGGAACGGCATCCGGAGTCTCAGTCGGTGCTAAAGCTTCAGCAACAGAAATAGATTCGTCGACAAGAGCACGAATTTCCGACGGAAGTACTTCACTATATTTCGCGTATGCGCCCAACGCGATCATACACTCAAGCCCAATTGCGTCCACAAGCTATTTAAGCTGCGAGCGGCGACTAAGAATTTTGGAACTACATCACTATTAGTGGATGCTTTCACGGACAATGAATGAATCGCGTGAATACTTGCGATAGCACTATCCCGTTTAAATGTCGCTTTGATTCGACGTCGGTCTACTCGCTCCTGTTCTTTAGATTCTTTATCTTCAGGGTCCGGCATTATGGTAAGGATAGGAAACGAAATACTAAGCTGAAGGAGTACCTATACAATTACTTAACTAACGTGTGTATTCACCTCAGATGTGAAAGAGAAAAAATCTACAATATTTTTTTTTAACAAGTTCTACTACAGAATGGCTATAAGTACTACAGAGTTATACTATTTATACTAGTTATACTACAGACACATCAAATAATATTGCATTACACTGAATACAATGCAGTAACAAGTTTATTAACAGAACGCTACTAATTTTTGTGGTAAAACCACGCTCTGCTACCAAATGTTGCGCCATCAAACTCCTACCTTGAGGCGGTTAATTTGACGACTCGCGTCGGTTAGTAAACTTATGTGTGTGGAACAAAAAAGTCAAGACAAATTTTGACTGTAGTGATAGGAACCCGTATTTTGGTTTATTACATAACAATATAATTTAACAACAAACACAAGAGAAATTATGTACTAAGTTCCTACGCGCAATATAGATAATCAGAAAGAAAAACAATAAAATAATATACAATATTGAGTAGGTACAGAAAATAACAACAACAAAAAAAATGATACGACTGTGAGATTGATTACAGCTATTGACGGCGGCTCTCGTACAATTACTAGTGTACAGCGTACGGTGATCCGACGGAGTGGTATCAACAGGCTTGGCGACGGTGATAACGGCAACGGGGCAATAAACCCACCGTTTAACGTGATAGGACGGCAGGTAACAACGGCACGTACGATGTTCGCTCGCGGCGGCCCACAATTACGTAACTTTCGTTACCGACAGCGGCGGTCGACGCGACGTTCAAGAGTAACTCGTAGTACACGGCAGCGGAACAACGAACAACAAATTGGCGATCGTCAACAGTGATGGACAGCAAGAAGACGGGTCCACACGACGAACGGCAACAACAGCGTTAAAACTTTAAGACGTAATTAATGACGCGTTTTAACAGACGACAGACGCGTACACCAGTCGTGCAGGTCCGGAGCATACTAGAGTGGTGGCGGGACATTGTACGCCACACAAAAAAACTGGCGGCACAGATAGCCGATAACGATAATCGCCGTTGACCGGTGCGATTTGCCACCGGGACCAAAGTCCACAGGTAATCGCGGACTTGTGCACACGCACGCAAAAACCGGTCAAAGCGGCGGCGACGTTGATAGTCTAAGACCTAAGTCTTCAACAGATGTTGTCATCAATTTAATTAAATGAAACAATCAGTATGTTATACTAAAAATATATTTATATTTTCAACAGAACTTAGTATGTTAATAATTAACTGACCTTATTTATTAAAACTACCCAATATATTTCTCTGAGTGATGGTTACCTACATTAAACTAGGTTATTAGTCTATAGTAATAACATAATAATATTATAGAATCTATACCGTAGAAAATTCATAATTGTAATGGTAATAACTGTTAGAATTTCAGATGCCTTTTTGTTTTTGTGCACCACTAACTGCAACTTAAATTCTCATTTGGTAATACATATAAATATTTTACATGATACAAAATCCATAGGTGAATTTAAATGTAATGAATTCAACTGCTTTAGAATTTGTAACTCTTTTCATTCATTCAAAAATCTTTTAAATCAACATAATAATGTAGATACACAATTTATAAACAGACCTCTGTCCTGTAATTTGCTTGTCAAAACATTGTGCCAACTCAAATACTCCATGTTTCTACTGACATATAAATTTGAAGGGAAATGGTAAACTCCTACAAATGTGGGTAATCTCTTATAACAGTGTTTACTCCTATAATAAAAGATAGTGTTAATTTCTACATATTATACAAAAAAGCCGTCGCGAGATAAGACGCAGGTACTGTCCCATAGGTGACAGTGTTTAATCGATATATCTTTATAGGATCACTAGCTCTAAGTGAAACTCTGGGAAAGTTGGACTCGCTGAGAGTGGGTACCAATTTTGGAGACAATGTCGTTGGAATTATAAAAGTCGCAAAAGCTGTAAGACGAAAGTTTAGGATTTCTGATAAGGATTAGTGATATGGATTGGAGATAAGGCTTGGCGCTTTGGCGGGAATGTTTAAAAGTTTGAGCGTCTAGCAATCCGTCACGAACGTTGTAAATGGATAGGCTGGATACGATTTCCAGGATCATCTCCCATTTCTCCGCTGCTTTTGGTTGTTAACATTGTTAAAAAGTGTAGGGTCGATAGGTTTATCAATGTCTAGCTATCAGTTATAAAATCACATAGGTAGGCGATCCGACTGCGTCGGATCGCGGACTATATGCGAAGCGTATATCACCAGGTATGCAATCCACCTGCGGTGGATTGCGGACCCCGTTATTTGCGTAGATAGGTGAATAATCGAAAAAATAGTTGGACCCCTTGACCGTGTTAGTTGTAAGTGAGTACCGATTTTGGAGACACATTCGAATTATAAATGTCGCACTTACACATTAGAAGGTGGTAAGAATTTCTGATATGGCCTGGCTCTTTGGCGGTCTCGTTTTGAAGGTGGGAACGTTTGAAAGTCAAGATTCAGTGTCTAGAAATCTCCCATGACCCATGAAAACCGGCAATTCAATGATGATACTACTCCCCAGCGTATGTCCGGTGCTTTTTTTGTACGTGTAAGAAAATGTTAATTCGAAAATCTGCATGTTAGAGTGTCCAGCAAATCAGTCATTACCCATCTAAGACAAAACAAAAATAAGCAATCCACCTGTGGCGGATAGAGTGGTATGTGCCGTCGCATGTCCGGTGGCTCTTTCTTATGTAAAAAGTGTAAAGTCAAAACCCGAGTTGGATTGTCTAGCAAGTCAGTCATCTCAAGTCAAAATCGATTAACATCCAATTAGCCACCTAGGTAGGCAATCCGAATTCGTCGGATCGCGGACAATGTGCTACAGCATATCAAGTAGGCAATCCACCTGCGGTGGATTGCAGACCTGACGTTGGGCGGCTATAAGTGAAAACCCTATCATACAACTTACGAAATAATTTAGGAAAAATACAAACTATAACTATAATATATTGTACCTATTTATTATAATTCATAAAAAAAATAACATATAGATACATAATATTATATTAACCAATACAATAGATATAAACATGTACCTGTAATGTATATATAATTATATCAAAAAAAAAAAATTCAAAAACCTGCATGTTTAAGTGTTAAGGAAGTCAGTCATCACCGTCTAAGACGAAACCAAAATGAGCAATCCGTCTACGGCGGATTGAATGGTAGGTATGTGCCGTCGCATATCCGGTAGTTTTTCTTATGTAAAAAGTGTAAAGTCGAAAACCGTGTTGGAGTGTCTAGAAAGTCAGTCATATCAAGTCAAAATCTATTAACTTTAAAGTTCGTCAGCTAGGTTGGCTATCCGACTTAGTCGACTTAGTCGGATAGCGAACAATGTGATGCAAGAAAATAAGTCTAGTATGTCTAGTTGCTATAAGTGAAGAGAAAAAATAGTATTTTCCATAAACCCAATCACAGAACATTCGAAATAACTTACGAAAAATAAATATGATTATTAGTATAATTAGTTTGATATAATAACAATGACAATTTAAAGAAAATAATATGTGTTGAATTCCTAATAATTTAAATAACATATAGGTACATAATATATAATATACAGTCATATAATGTAAAATTAACATGTATATTATTATATTATTTATGAAATATAAAGTGAAAAAAAATGCAAAAAAGTCAATTGACGGGCGGCCGTGCCTTAGAATACACACGGTACAGTCGCTGCCGCCCGAAGAGAGCTACGACGGTTTCGAACCCGGACCTACGTATCATCCTATGTTTGGGGAACCTACGCCTAACCTATCGAGCCACAGTTTGTGATGCAATTTATGGTCAAAACTTCAACAATTAAGCTGTGTGTCTACCACGGAGCTGTGTGTCTACGTATTCTATGTATCTACACGGTTTAAACTTTAATTGTATTTTATTCACTTATCTGACCGTTATTATGTATGCTTGAATAATACATTTAATTGTGTTTACGTTAAGCAATATACCAGCTACGTTATTAAGGACCAAACAATACGTCTACAATCACATAATGCAATATTTATTGAATCAAAAACAAAACAAAAAAAACAGTATATATTTATTGTGCACTTGTGCGTTGGAACGAAGACCGACTGACATTTCGTGAACGCGAATTTTTAAGTGTACAAACCGCATATTCACGGGGTTCAAAAGAAATAAACTTAACAAATAGAGCACAAACGGCAATTGAAAAGACGAAACGAAAAGCGATAATAACGACCTACGCTGGCGTCGATTGCGATGGCTATGGACCGATATCGCGTACAAACCACGTGGCTTTTAAAAGAAACGAACTATTTGTGAAAATGTCTAAAAGTCGAAAAACAGCGTAAAAAGCGTAACATTTTTCGAAAACGTTTAAAAACCGACCGCCGCCGCCGCGGCGAAGGTACGCGATTGGTCGCGCTATAGGGAATCGACGGGATCGGTCCGGCGGACTGGGGAAACGGAGCGGTGTTTAATTTTTTTAACCATGAGATCCTCCATGAATTCCCTATAGATCAGCTGTTTTTCTTGCGATTTTATAGAATAAGATTATCGTTCTTTCTCCACAATATACGCTGATAATCACGATGTTGCTCTCAGACCTGTATCTGTCGGTACATTTTTTTTATATCGGCAGTTAACACAAAATTGTGCGTGCAAAATCTGGCTAATATGTAAATTAATTCCTCTTGTATTGACGGTCCCTTTTGCAGTACGTCGTTTAAACTAAACCCACTTTCTGTTTTTGTTGACGCATCAAATACTACGCGTAATTTTGTTGTGGGACTGTTTTCATTTTGGACGCAATGGTGAGCTAGATAGCACATACGACAGGGCAATTCGATTTCTTCGTTATCCATATTCTGTGTCATAATATGGTTTAATTTTTCATATTCGTTCATAAATTTTACGTAATCCTTTTTCATTGAGGGATTTTTTATAAATCGCCTTTCTATTGCGAATAATCTTCTTTTTACAATGTCGTAGGACTTTTCTAATTTTGAGACGTTTCCGCAAAACGGTAGATGTACGACAAATCGAGGTTAGGTTAGGCTAACCTGGCGCCAGGCTGACGGTCCCCTTCCGGCTGCTCTCGTTCGAGATAGATCGGTGGGTTTCGTATAACCGCGTCGGCGTGCGCTGGATTCGACCCAGTCAAATTCCCCCCCTTCTACTAAGGTGCTACTCCCAACAGTCTCCGCGCGGCGCACGCCACAAAGCTCGACGGGGCACTGGTACCGTTCGGGCGTTAGCAATGTCCGGTTTTCAGTGGGGCTTTCCCCGCCACTCGCGAAATGAGATTTAAGGATCCGTTATCCAAAGTACTCACAACGACTATTTTCCCACTAGCATCGGCATCGGGACAGGTTTACTGCCACGGTGCGACCTTTTTGGAGTGGTACGGTTTTCTTTTGCCGGATGCCGTGTCCGTACCGATTACTCGAGTTTGAGTGCCTGTCGACAGGTTTCTCCCAGCCAGACTTCTGTCTAGCACGTGTTCGTACACGAGTTGGCTGGGCCCGTATACTCTCAGTCAGGATCGCGCTAGAAGCGCCAGCGCGCCGGCAGAGGTCCGCGTCTGCTTCGCCCGTCGTGTGCTGGCGCCTCTCGCCCAAGCCCACTGGTTTGTCGCAGATGGTATGGTACCCCTACTCGGGTAGTTTGTTCCAGTGTGGAGAAGGAAGGTGCCCTCCATCACCTCGGTCTCCCTTATTCGGGGACCCACGACGAGGTCTTTTGACGTGCCTATCAGGACTGCCCTTCTTCAGTGCGTTGATACGCCTGGAATACGGTTATTGGTTTTGCCGTGAGTCCGCGCTCCGTGATTCGGTCCGCACCGATCGCTTGCACCTTGAGCGCGGAGCTTTTTCGTAGTTGACGGGTGGGCAGTCGTATGTGTAAGCAGATGCTCTGCGATCCATGGGGACCTGCCTTTGGCAAGCTGCCCATCTCTGGGGTATACTGTTGGAGTGGCTGGTCTGCTGAAAACTGCCTAGCCTGTCCTCTTTTCCTTCATTGATGACCCTTCACCGTCACCTCCAGTAAGTCTCTGAGACCACCTCCAGGTGCTTCCTATTACCCCGGGAAGCTCGGTTCGGAGATACGCCCTCCGCTGGCGTTGAGATCGGGACGGGGTCCTTAGATGACCCGGGGGTGCGAAGACGCCTTCCGGCCATTCGTCATCCACCCAGTCCTGCACCCGGGCAGAACATCGTCAGCCGCAGTCTCAATCCTGTGGCTCTTTTTCGTTTCGCACGATTCTGCACAATCATGTGTAAGCATTTTGTGAGGGCGCTCGAGGGTGTAGCCTTGTTCGGGCGCCCCCCGCCTTCCTACCCATTTCAGACCTTTTTGTGGCTTAGCGTGTTCTAAAACACCGGGTTGCCACCCTGGAAGGTACGGGTAGCCCAGGAAGCTCGGAGGTCCTTGGTCATATTGCTAGCACCAAGCTTGACCTGCCCCGAGTCCTTGTGATTATAGTTCAGTTAACTTGAAGCTCTAGGGCTAGCTTCGTTAAGACCGTACCCCGCCTCCCCTTTCCCGGACTAGATTAGTCAGCCAGTTTTTCAACGTGACTCGTCTTAACGCGGTAGGTAGCAGGTGTGTACTGGTCAGTCCGCCCGCCTGACTCGTCGTGACCCGGTTGGGCCGTCCTTACCAGGTGGGTGGACGTGCCAGTAAGTCTTCACGGGGTTACCTCGATACCCTTTCAGCGACCTAGGTCGGACCGCTCCAGGGGCCCGCCAGCCCCTCTCTAACCAGCGGGCGCTTCACCCGTGAGGGTGCGGGAACACCGTCCCGGTGTAATCAGTGGTCCCCTGAACCTGCCCTCGCTCTGCCGCCTTCAGAGTTCTGGTGGCCTCGTGTTGTTTGTAACGGTCGGTTTCCACGCAGCAACAGGTGATCCGAGCCCGCCGTTATCGTCGTCACCGCAGTTTCTTTTGCAGTTCTTACGGCGCCGGCGGGTCTTAGCACCCGTTCCCTTGCTTCTGCCTTACGTCACTAAGATGTTACCTCCCCATAGTTCAGGTATGTGGTCCATGGTTCCGCCCACTCGTCGGTGGTTTCAGTCTTACGGTAGCAAATCGTGCTTGTTTTGACGACAAACTACGTTTGCCGGACCCGACGGGCTGGTGTGTTCAAGGTTTTGTCGTTGGCGGCACCGTGCTGTCGAGGTCGGTTCCAGTGCACAGCGTCGGGGCCCCCTCTCTAAAGCAGGGTCATTGGCGAGCAGTTGACTGAATCCAGATCACCGCGTCTCCACGGCCGGGTCGCAGGTACGCCTCCCCACCCACTCGGTTTGATCTCTCCCGCCAGGATCACATCTTTGCACTCAGCTAATGTGAACCATCTCAAAAGTAATCATCCGACGCGTCGCCTTAAGCGTATAGGAGCTAGCAACGGCCTTCTGTGATTCTCATCTCATGCACTTCAAGCGAGACGTTCGTCAGAGACGCCGTGATTGGATCTCGTGTCACCGGTTGATTCACTTCATCAACCGTAAATGGGACGGTGGCTCGGTATTAGCAAACTTACAGGCCTCACCTCCTTGACTGTGGTTTCGCTAGATATCAAATTAATATGTTAATTTTCTGCGGAACGTTATATGACGGATCCGCAAGTGTAATCATATCGAGTTTCACCTTACTTTTAGACACACTCCGCGCAGGTAAATCTCCCGTGATTTTTGGAACAGTTAATAATTGCGTGTTTATTTCATAATCACTCACGCGCGATTTGATTCTTAACGATACCGTTGCCGTCACGTTTTGTTTTGAATTCCCAATGCCGTAAACAATATTATTAGTCTTATTTTTAATTAATTTTAAACTGTTTACCAACTCCGAACAAATGAAATGATTAGTAGACCCTGAATCGAGCAATGCCCGGGCGTAAGTCTTCTCGTCGTTTAAGCCGAATACTTCTACTACCGTGGTACCTAGCAACACGTTATCTGTCTCGTTAGCGACATGTGCTGTCGTTGACGTCGTCGCCGTCTGTTCACCTTTATCTGTGTTTACTACTTGTTCGTTGATATTAGGTTTTTGATTTAAATGTAACATCGTGTTATGTGGTTTATTACATTTAAAACAATATTTACCAAAACATTTACTACCGCTGTGTTTGCGTAAACAAATTTTGCACAGATCTAGTTGGACTACTTTGTCAATACGATCACGTGCCGATAAAGAAGTAAATACGGGACATTTATAAATAGTGTGCGGCTGATTACACGCATAGCATACAGCCGTAGCTGTCGATGTAAATGCCGTTGAACTTGTTGCGGCTTTGTATTTATTATTTTTATTAAACTTTGAAAGACGTTTTTCCTTTACTGCAGACTCTGTATTTATATATTTCGACGATTCAATGGATTCGGATATTTGGAATCGATCCTCTATAAACTGGATTAATTCCGTAACTGACGGTATTTTATCCTTGACCGATTTAATCTCCCACTCTTTCAACGTCTCGTTGTTTAATTTTGAACACAGTATATGCAACAACAGTGGACCCCACTCTTTCGGCTTCTGTCCAAGCGTTTCTAGGGCTTTCATGTTGCTGACGAGATCATCGGAAAATTGACGTAATTTTGTCGAGGTAATATCGTTTATTGAAGGCAAATCTACAATATTTTTTGCGTGCGTCTGTATAAAAATTTTTTTGTTCTATTGATCAGACTTTTCCAAGCTATATCATAATTTGTTGCGGTAGTTTCCAAATATTTTATACAACTTGCTGCGTCGTTTGACAGAGATGACCTTAAATAAACTTTTCTATGGCAGTCAAGTCCTCGTTAGTATGCATTACAGACATATAAATATCCTTAAATGACATCCATTCGTCATATTTTCCAGAAAAAACTAGAATATTTAATGGAGCCAATCTAACTATTGATTTAGTACTGCCTCTTTGTGTTTTTTCTCCGTTGTTTTGACCCCAATCGATCAAATTTTTTGTTTCGACCTTCGAATTTTCCTTTTTTGATGCTCTTATACATATCTCGGCTTCTGACATGACCTTAAAGTACAAGTTTTCAAATTCTATTCGGTAGGGATAATGTTCACTTGTATTTCGTATTTCTTCGTCGTTGTCTTCTATTGCCGATTGTATCTTTTCAAATTCGTACCAGTTCTCTTCTATTTTTGCTTTACGAATCTCAATCTGTACGACTTCTCGACCTTCTGTTTGTATATAAGTTGAGAATCTAGTTATCGCTGCCTTTAATTGGCCTCTTCGCGATATCAATGCTGGTATGTTTTCAGCCATATTTAATGCTCTTGTTTTAGATATAATTGCCAACCGTTCAATGTGTCGACCCTATTTAAACTATTGAATAATGGAATATCCAATAATTATATACCTAATCTATATGATTGTTGCTACGAGTTGTACTTTGTACCTATCTGCTATGGACGGACTCTTTTAGTTTTTATTATTTATAAATAATCAATTTTACTAACTACGAATTGCTAACGCTGCCTAACCCTTGAATACGTGTCTATTTTGTAGTTTAAGAAATAAGGGAACTATGATAATTTTTATACGATGGAATGACTCTCTTACCTTGATTTTTATTCGTTAGCTCATCCCACGATGTGAATTTTCAACACGAACCTCTTTTTGAATTTCACTGACACTATAACCCGTTTGAAATCGACAAGAGATAATACACGACACTCTTGCGATCCGGCCGATGGACCAAATGTTAAGCTGGTTAATAAATTTAACACATTTCTTTTAGTGGACTGTACATTTTATCTTTATTTTACACGATAGTATGCTCGACACAGTGCTCACGTCCGACTAACAGCAGTGCAAGAGGGAGACACCGATCTAGCGACAATTAACATTAATAATAATAAGACAAATACACTGATAACGACCAGGTTAGGTTAAAGTGCATAGATATAAATAATATATAATAAGCATACGCGACAATTATTATGTAAAAATACTATATTATCCATTACTTTATAACCATTGACAAAAACCTACAACATAAGTAGTTTATAAATCAAGTGTATTCTGTGGTTCTACTATAGCTGTTTTCATGTGGTCTACTACAGTTGTTATAAGCATACAATTATTTAAACAACTAAACAGCATATAAAAACCGGTATAAAACTTCAAATATAGGTAAAAATTTAAAATAATACTTCGTATCACTAATTATTTTACCCAAAAATATGATACACATAATATGTTTACTTTTTGAGAGACAATTAATGTTTCAAGCCATTGCGGTTAAGTCCCACTGTTGATGCTAAGTTAAGTACTTTTAAATTGGTATTGTGTCCAATGTACTTGCAACAAAAAGAATCTAAAGAACAGTTTTAAAACTAAGTTTTATCAAATTTGAACATTGCCTTAATAATGAACGTAGCACTTTAAATAAAAATAAACAAATATATTTATAAATATTGAATTTTATAAATTGTTCATTAATATTTATAACTTACTCTTATAATTCATAATCACTGAACTCAAATCTAAGTACTGCAACTTGGGAAATGGTGTTTCACATGAATAATGGTTTTCAAAAATATAAAACTGAAATACAGATCAAATTACATTAGTAATCATGGTAAAAGTACAAAATGGGTAATTGACTTACATCTGAATGAAAAACAGAAAAGTATTTGATATTAAGAGCAAGAAGATGATCTAAAGTCAAAATACTCATACTCCGAGAATATATGTTTAATTTTTGCCATAAAGATTTATCATATGCAATACGGTGCCATTGATGGTGCATACACGTGTACATGTTAATAATGTTCGTTTGTCCATCATTTTAAATATCTTTAATATTATTTTTTCTGGTAATGTTGTAAAGGAATAGCTTTACGTACTCAATTCATGTATTAGTATATAAGTATTATTATACTCGGAGAGGCAGTTCTCCTTGAGTTGCTATGGTCTCCTAGACGTAACCTCATAGTTAGAAACTATATCCTATGTTGGCAAACTAATCAAGGGGAGCGGCCAACAACAAGTCACGAGCGGCGGTTGCGAGAATAACAACTTATTGAACCAGCTACATACACCGCCCCGTCCATGCGCAGGATCCATCAAAGGAACCGACTTCATATATAGGAGGGCTGGGAACACAGTAAAGACAGATGTACCTGGACCAGCAACGCAGAAGCGACTTCACGCCACTAGCCATATACAGGACGACGACTACTACTACTACTATTACCACGACGATACTATACATTTTATATTTGTTCTAATAAAACATTGTATTATAAATCTAATTTGGCTACCATTATTTTCAATCATCTACATAGTGAATCCCTGAAGGGGCAGCACGTAACAATGTAACAAAATTGTCTGTAAACAAATATTACATCATTTAATGATGAATATACAAAACAATTGCGCAAAAATATTAAACAGATACTTACACATTATTTTTCTTTAGGGTCGATTCTTGAGAGTCCTCCATCTCTGAATATGATAGCAAAGTCGTCCAGTTATCAGTTCGCTTTGCGGACGCAGCTGAATCGATCTTTGGATTTCTGTTTGGTCGTACCTAATAAAGTTGTATGCAGAATCTTAACGACGCATGTACGTGAGGTGTGTGTAACGTGACACGGATTTGTTGTAGTGATTAGTGATGGGCGAATTCTCGGGAATATTCCCAACACCGAGAATTTTCCGGGAATATAATAAGTTTATTAAATATTGATCATAGATTTCAGTTTTAAATTAAACTTATGGTTGCAAATGATCCAAATGACAGCTCTTTATTGATATTATGTCAGTTTAGATATTTATTCTTTATAAAAAAGTTATTAAGTAACGATAATTTAATTTTTTTAAATCTGTACAATGGTCAATGATCACAAAATAAACGATCTAACTTTCATTTATCTATATTGAAAAAATAAAAATAAACATACTGAAATTGAAATACTGAATAACTTTTACTTATACATATAATTAACAACATATATTTATATATAACTATATGTACTTCAGTCTCTCTATTAATAAAAATGAAAGCAAAACTGTACTCTTAATTAATACTTTTAAAATAATAATGAATTATGATTTATGAACTTATGATAAAAAAAGGAAAACAATTAATAAAATATCCAAACTACTACTTTGTATTGAAATACGTTGTGAAAATAAACATAACTAGGTACTAAATATCTTTTTATTTATACATGTAATGAATAAAATAAAAAAATAACTAGACTTCAGTCTTTGTTTAAATCACTTTAAAATAAAAGTAAAACAGTACTCTTAATTTATACTTTTGAACAAAATATACTAGTATAGACTGTCGTTCTATTCCAACTCGATTTTTATTTTTTTTTTTTCAATATTCCCTAAGGAAATTTCCTGAGAGGTTGGGGAATATTCCAGGAATATTCCCTGTTCCCGGGAACATTCCTTGGGGAATATTCCCAATGGCGCATCACTAGTAGTGATGTGTCAACTAACTAGCTCAATTGAATGACTCACTAAAATGAATGATTCGGAACCGAATCACTATACGCGCATCCACTTGTGCATTTGACCGATGCCCATAATCAATGTTGTATAGTTTATATCAGTGCTTCTCAACCTGGGGGCCGCGGCCCCCTAGGGGGCCGTGGCTATATGATTGGGGGGCCTTGAAATATTTTTTTTATTTAAAATATTTTCGGTTATTCAGTTATAATATTACCATTATAACCGACCATATGATTAATCATTGTCGATAAAGTCTAATGTTAGATTACTGTTATTAAATAATAATAAAATTGTTATTACATCGGGAAAGTTTATCTCACATTAGAGTTATTAGATTACCTACTTTAATCTTATAATAATAATAATCTATTAAAGATTAAACTATCGAAAATGATGATAACTTTAATGATGTAAAGCCTTTGCAGTACAGTCGCGTTTCTTTGCTCGATATCGTGTGTTTCGTGTGGACGTGTGGTGTTAATAATATTATTTTAAGTTTAAAATGGAAAAGTGGTTGAAAGGAAATATAAAATCAGATACTTCTACTTCAACTAGTAACATAAGATTTCCAGAAACAGATAATTCTAGTTCAACAACCAGCAAAAGAAAAAATGAATTTTTACCTGCAAACAATAAAAAAAAACGCAAGTACAATTCAGAATATATAAAATTTGGTTTTATTGCATCATGCGTAAATAAGGAAGAACGACCGATGTGTGTCATATGTTCAAATACACTCTCAAACGATTGCATGAGACCTGGAAAATTAAGTAGACATTTAATTACTATGCACCCCGAACACCAAAATAAAACGTCTGATTTTTTTGAAAGAAAAGCATCAGAACAAAGTCGGCAAGTAGTTTTTTTTGATAAACATACTAATTTAAATAAAACACTTCTTAAAGCTTCTTTTGAAATGGCTTTACTGATTGCTAAAGCTAAAAAAAATTTTACTATTGGAAAAAACTTGGTTTTACCTGCAGCAATAAAAATATGTGAAATTGTACACGGTGATAAAATTGCAGATGCATTACGGTCCATCCCTGTTTCTAATGATACTATTAAAAGAAGAATAGACTATATGGGGGATTATATGAAATCTCAATTATTAATTCAAATTAAAAATAGTGACACTTTTGCAATACAACTCGATGAATCGACAGATCTTACAAATAATGCCCAGTTAATGGTATTTGTGAGATATCAATATAATCTAGAAATAAATGAAGATTTACTTTTTTGTGAAACTCTTTCCGAGACAACAAAAGGCATAGATATATTTAAAAAAGTAAATGATTTTTTTATTATAAACGAATTAGACTGGACCAAATGTGTTGGTGTATGTACAGATGGAGCAGCAGCAATGACTGGTAGAATATCAGGGTTTAAAGCAGAAGTGATGAAAGTTAGTCCTGATATAAGATTTGTTCATTGCATTATACATAGAGAACATTTAACTTTTCGAAAAATTGGCTGTGAACTGAATTCAATTATGAATGACGTAGTATCAATGGTCAATTTTGTGAAAACCCGTGCCCTAAATTCTCGACTTTTTAAAATTTTATGTGAAGATATGGGATCCAACCATAATACATTACTATTCCATACAGACGTACATTGGCTATCCCGTGGAAAAGTTTTGAAAAGAGTTATAGAACTAAGTGATGAGCTCCGCATATTTCTTCGTGATATTAAACCCGATTTATCTGCACTTTTAAGTAATGAAAAATGGATGTGTTTAACTTCATATTTAGCAGATTTTTTTGATAAAGTTAATGAATTAAATCTATCTCTTCAAGGTAAGAGTACCAACATTTTAATACTTACCTCAAAACTTCAAGCATTTAAACAAAAATTGTCTTCTTGGTTAAACGCATTTAAAAATGGAGATTCCTCAATGTTTACGAGCTTACACGATTTTCTTACCGTTAATGAGCTTTCAATGACAACTTCAGTTTCAAGTATAATAAATGATCATTTGTCTATTAGATATAAAAAATGATAATACCACAAGTAAAAACAGAAAAGTAAAAATACATTTTAAGTGTGCATTTTTATAGAAAAAAAAGTTATTCTTTAAAATATTAAATAAATTATGTTGTATTTGCGATAAATGTACGGAGATTTTTTTATTTAAATTTATTGCATTTTTTTAAAAATATCTATGTTGTCCGAAGTTGACTATTGTAATTATAACATCGGTTTTTAATGAAATATAATAGATACGTGTCGAATATTGCCCCGTTTGCAGGTTAATCTGGACAAAATTCAACTGTTAAAAAAAGTTTGAACTTTAATAACTTTAATAGCTATTATTCTTCTGCTATATGATTTTATTTTTACTCATTATAAATGTATATTATTTACTGGTTAGGTATAATATGTAAAAATTTAGCGTTATTTTAACTACTTAACGTGTAAACAGACACAAATATAAAAAATTTAAATTAAAAAAAAAACTCTCTTCGTTGTAAAACCAATACATTCATCGCTCCGCTCAGAATTTAAAATTAAATTTAAAAAAAATAGAAATTCTTTGAAAATGTTTATATTATTCGAGCAGAGGCACCTGCCTCATTTGAGTGATAGCAAGATGTGCGCACTTGCACACCCTAAATTTTTTTTTGTCTACAATTTGCGTTGGCGTCATTGATACTATGGCCTTCAGTTTGCCAAGCTTTAATTATAAGTTTTACCTTTCTTTTGATATTCTAATTTCAAATATAGGTAGGTAACTATTAATCAAATGTATGCGTTCAAAAATTTAAAAATAATAAAAGATGAATGAAAAGGTATTTACTTAAAAATTGAATATTTTATATTTATATTAATTAATTAATTTATATGCTATGTATGAAAGCTAAGTATGTTTTTGATACTAAAATTTGAAAACACGAGAAACATTTGTTTAACGATTGGCCTGGTAGTGGGAAAAAATTGGACTCTTTACCTAATCGTTTGCACAACCTTTAAAAACTGAATCGGCACCCCTGATTCATGGAAACTAAAAATGTTTAACTATATAATATAAAATATTTGTTAATTGTATAAAACTGCATTGCAAATAACGCATGTTAGTAAGTATTATAATTGTAGCGAGCTGTGACATTTTAACTATTTATCTAAAAATAAAACCTACTAGGCGGTAGATCAAAGTAATCGTATATAGTAAGAACCGCGTAATAATTACGTTAATAATAAAACTAGCAGATGCGCTGCCATATTACCTAAAATATAACACTAATTTAGTCGGTGTAAATGCGTATACATAATCGTATATTATAGTACGCGCCGCGTAACATTAATAGTAATAGTAATAGCAGATGCGCTGCGTGTGTAGTATAGTACAAACGAATAACGATCGCGCGACCATGAACGGCGTGCGTCAATCTATATATGACTACTTATATAAAATATAACTCGCATAAAATGTCCATATAAATCGTGAGTGTTATGGAATAAAGCACCGCGCGTGTACAATAATAGCATATATATATGTTCAACTTCCTGCCGGGTGCGAGCGTGTGGCGAGGCCACAGATGACCATATACGGTTATCCAGAATAAGTAGGGACAGGGACAGACCCATCGAGGAGAGCTCATGGACAAGCGTTCATCAGACGAACAACCGACGAGCTTAGGAGCAGTCATCAGAACTATTGTCACATCTCGCTATCTTCATTCGTATATTTGGACTTAGAGTAATTTTTACATAATCTATCACAGTTGAAAAAGTTAAATAAATCAAACATATTATACTAAACACTCGAGATTTACATTTATTCCATCATCCTTCAATCCTATTGACTGGGGCACGTTACAAATTGGCGCTGTGGACATAATATATTTTTAATGAACACCTAAAAGAAAAAGAATAAATATTGAACATGATATTAGTTTGTGTGACAATACATAATCAATATATTACAAATGGCAAACATTTTGTTTAAAAAAAAAGGAATATATAGAAAATGTTTTATATTATTGAATTTATAATATGAATAGTAAAAATGTCAATGCTAAAATTCAAATTCGATATTAAGTTTAATTAAATATGTTAAGCGTGAGTCAGAGTCGGAGGCAAAACAAATAATAGTGACTAAACAAATATGAAATTAGGCAATGATTAATACTAATATGATTATAATATGTTAGACTATAAAATAATGATTACTTGATTATTGAATTCTTGTAATTATACCAACCATCGATATAAGTTTAATTTAATGAGTTAACTAAAGCTAAATCAGCACAAAATTGATTCTGCTTAACTCTGGGTGTGTCCTAAATTATACATTGTTATTAACGTGTAAACGTAATTTTTTTGTAAAGTTGTAATTTAATATAATACTAGCTGTCCCACCCGTCGTTTCCCGGGCAAATGTTACCTCAGGTGAAATACATTGGCAATATTATAACTTATAAGTATAAGTTCAATAACTCAAAAATGGTTTAATTGTATATATAATATTATAGCTGACCCCGTTCACTTCGTGGCTCGTTAAAATATGTACCAACTCTATATGCAATTACAATTTTAGAAAAAGAAAAAGATTCTGAAATCTATCAGCGTATATTATTACAAAATAAGTATATTTTATGATATTATAATATATTATAATTTACACACTATTTAACTCAATGAATAAAATTGTATTGACATTTATGGAAAAAAAAACTAAAAAAATTGGAAACAAGTCACAATATTTTAAATCTCAGATTTAAAATGAAAACATTTTATGAATTTTTAACATGAAATAATTTGCACATTTTCGTGACTATTACGTATTTTGTCAGCATTCAAACTTCAAACTTTAAATGCTCATAAAAAAAATTGTGAGTATTTTCCAAATCTCTTTGTAAAAATATATTATGTGACTTTAAAATAGCTTGTCCCCTGTATACTTCAGTTCCAATCGCCCACTCACCCCCTTTGTAAGCCCCGATTTATTATAGAATGTATAGACGTATTATATTCAGAGTAATTAAGTCGAGTACTATAATTCTTCTGTACCTATATCAAATCATCAAACAACTTCATAATATTATATCAAACGATATAATCGTGATAAAATTATCGATGGTTGGTAATTACACGAATTCAATAATCAAACAATTATTATTTGATTATCGATAAAACTATAATTGCATTAGTTAATCATTGTCTTATTTTTATTTGTCACTACTATTTGTTTTTTCGCTGACTCACGCGTAATATATTTAATAAAATTGAATATACCATTTGCATTCAGCAGAATCAATTTTGTATTGTTAATTTTATTATTATAAATTGATCTATCATAAACCACTTAGAATAACAATTTATTGACATAAGTAGAAAAAAAACTTAAAAAAATATAAACTGAAAATGTCCACGTAAACAACTCAAACAAGTCAAAATAGTTTATGTATACATCAGCCGTTTTCAATTGTACTCAAAAGTTTAAATCACGGCTAACTTCCACGAAACTTGGCCGTTTTGGCATTTCAAAGTTTTTGACTACTCCAAATCGTTATGCGAAATTTGTAAGTATTTGTAAGCATGAATTTAAATTTTGTAAGTCATTCCTTCCTAATTTATTCCCAAATAGAAGTTGGTCGAAAAATTAATAAAAAAAACTTAGTAAAAAAAAAAGGTGGATAAATGGATGTCCCTCTGCTGTACAGTTGGTTACAAGTGTTAAATTTGAATTCAATGATATAATATTATTGTATAAGAAAAACGATTCTGAGCGAAAACGGTCAGTCAGCCTATGATATTACCAAGTATATTTGATGATATTATTGTGAATAAAGTAATTTATATACAACCTATTTACGTGGAGCCTTTTTTAAATTTTCAATCCTTAGCCATAAAAGTTGATCGTAATATTTGTACTTTCGTCGCTTACTGGCAGTCTTTCTTCCACACTAATTGGATCTCGGAAATTGGTCGATTTGAGATTTAACTCAGGTTTTATACTTTCAACAATATAATCAAAAGTTGTTGTAGACATTCTCGTGTATGCGTAAAACAAATTTTCATTGTCACGTAATTTTCTATACAAATGATGAAATCCACCAAACATTTTGCGATTTTTCAAAATAGAATTTATATTTTTTTTTTTTTTTTTATGTATTTTTTGTATAAATAATATTTTACACCTATACTCTCTGCGAGCATACATTTTTTTGCATATTATGTGTAGACATTATGAAAAAAACACAAGTGCACTCTTACGCGTTCAACCACGTTCTAGTACATCGAGAATACTCTTGATATCGTAATCATCGGACGCATCGGACGCAAATTCACGTTGGACATGCATGCGTTTACCGCAATAATGTGCGTTGAGTGAGATGCGAAAACGGACGCGCCGGACGCATTTCGGATTTACTATGGACATGGCGTAATAGACTGCGCTTATCGCGAATCAGGATTTGTATGTGTGTATTTTTTTTTCCTGGGAAATACCTACGGTCCGGGAGTATACTTTCCAGATTTATACGGTCCGTGATAATATGGTTCGCCAATTTACATTCCGGAAATCTACAGTCCGTGAGAATACTTTCCGAGCTTATACATGCGTCCATAGTTTTTTAAGTTTGAAAAACACAAATAATAATGGATTTTAACAATAAGTACTTTTTTCGTATAAGTGATTTCAAAAAAATAAAAATGATATTGCACAGCCATAGTTCTGCTTTATATGTAGTGAAAATTTTGTTTCTTAGTTATGACTGTGTATAGGTACTGATATATTTCGTAGTACCAAGAGAAATCACTTTAATGCAAAAGCGCTAACTGTAATTCTTGCTATGACAAAATTGATAACTTTTCGTGCACCAAAAAATAAGTTTTGTTGAGTAACCTCAAGGTGTATTGATAAGGTGTCGTCACTTGTTTGAAAACTTGATTGAAAATTTTACTACAGATAAACGTAACCACCGGGTGCACTGTATGTCCTAAAGAGGCCAACTTTAGATGCATATCCCCAGCCCCACCCTTAGTTTTTTTTATTTTATGATTCAACTAAAGGCTTGCAAATTGTGAAAATAGTCTTGCTAATTGTTGCTAATTGACTGCTAAATGTTGAAATGAAAAAAATGTTAAAATTTTTATTGAGTTGGGCTGGGGACATGTACGTCTCTTATTCATTGTATTTTACTCCAAAAATGTCAATGCTTAATTTTACATTCTGAGCGGAGCGATGAATGTATTGATTTTACAATGATGTGTGTTTGATTTTTTTTTTCTGATAAGAAAGTGAATCTAGTTCTTACTTTGGGGGTAAAAAGTAAAAATTTCTCAGTAGTTTTCAAAAGCGCCGTGAAAAACAAAAGAAAAATTAAGGAAAAACGGGAATTTTTACGCAAAATCGATTTTGGTTTTTGGCGTAACTGTAAAACAAATTACCGTAGATACATGAACATTTGACTGAATGTTTATATTAGCATTTTCTACACAAAATAATATTTTGACTCATTTTGAGCTGTTTAGGTACAAATTCAAATTTCAATATTTTTTTTTCTATCAATATTAATAACATTTTCTTTGTTGAGCCAAAAAGAGTGAAAATTTAATACAAAGCTCCTGATATATTGTTACAATAGCAGTTAAAAAATATTAAAAATACGTGGGCACAATTTTTTTTAATAAACGTATTTTAAAGTTCAAATTTTGATAACATTTATCAAAATCTCGAAAATTACCATTCATAGTAACTAAGAAATTATAAAATGTTCAGTTTTTATAACTAAGGTTTAAAATTTAATCTTTAATTTTTAAAGATTCTCATAAATAGTTCATACTGTAACCAAAAAATCTAAAAAATATATAAACATTATAAACAGTAAACACAGTTATTTTTTACAGATATTTTAAATTCAAATTTGGACGAAATTACGTATTAAATCCAATAATAATGATTTTGGGTATTTTGTTGTAATTTAAAAAATATTATTAGTGGGTATATGAAACTTTTAGAGAATATTGTTATGTTTTATACACACAATGACATTTTCAAATATAATTTTTTTGGGAAAAATGAATTAACCCTACTTTATGCCTAATACTAAAATGAATTACTTTATTCACAATAATATCATCAAATATACTCGGTAATATCATAGGCTGACTGACCGTTTTCGTTCAGAATCGTTTTTCTTATACAATAATGATATTATGTCATTGAATTCAAATTTAACACCATCCATTACAGTGGCCCACTAAAGTAGGTTACTAGCAGAGCGACATCCACTTACCCACTTTTTTGGAATCGTTTCTTTCTGTATGAAATATATAAGATTTCAAATGTCTCCTCCGCCTCCTATTTATATAATTTGGAGTCGGACACCCTTGTGCTACATATCATTTGATATTAACATATTCGTGGCAATATAGGACTCCTCTCGGATGTCCTCTTGTCAGTTTCAAATGTGTAGAAAAAAATATGTGGATTTTCAATATTTTTAACGGTGGTAAAAACAACATGAGATAATTTTTTATTTGAAAACTGTTATCTTCCTATCTGAAACTAAATTCGAACTAGTAGTTTTTGACTTATATAACTTTGTGTAATAAGGATAATACGTCTATATTATACTGAATACTACACAATGTCAGTCTGGCAAATGAATTGGCCCCCGGCACAATAATTTTGTATGGGCCTCTTTAAAAAAAAAACCTTTTACCAAGGTAAATTTATTTTCTGGGTAGGTACAATATCATAACTTATTATAACTATAGTCCAATCTCATAAACATAGTATTAACTATTAGTTAGAATTATTTGAAAAATAAAATGCTTAAAATCTTTATTTTTGATTTTCAAAATTCGAAAGTAGCCATTTTGTATTAATCAGAAAAACTAGAAATAAGAATTTTTTGAAAAATCGTTGAAAAAAATAAAAAAGCACTTTCAAATTTTATAATTGAACGTGTTGTAACACGACGTACACTTCCATGGCACTCTGCTACATTTTAAATCAATCCATAAAAATAAGCAAAAGTCCCGAGCCCTGGTAATGGCTAATATAACCATTACTTATATTATTTTCTTAATTCTTACCTTAAAATACTTAAATAATTAAACTTTAAAATTAACGTGCAATGAGTGCAATTGCGTTAGATACAGTTTTTACAGTTAATTTAATTTATAATATTTTTATATTAAATTCATGTGTTTATGGTACATCGTGGAAAAAAAGTCCAGACAAAAAATGCCCCACACTATGAAATGGTAATTAATTTAAAAAGTCTAAAATAATACAATTTAGAATAATAAATACAATAGTACCTACCTATATAATTAATAGTTAAAAAAAGTATTTTAATCTAAAATGTTTAAAATATCATGGTAGGTACATAACAAAATACAAATAATTATGTACAAGCATTTATACATTACACACTACAGTAGGGTAGAGTAGAGTAAAATTTTTTCCCGGGACTATTTTTCCCGGTTACTGTTTATGATAGTATTATTATATAATTTGTAAAATAATTATTATAAATTATTTATATTTCATTAAACTTAACGTGCCCATCGTATAATTGCTTTAATTTTTATACTTTTAACGATTTTTTTTCAACTACTTTACATAGTATCTAGTACTTATTCAAGTTCCTAGAATATTATATAGAAACGTGAAGTTATTCATTTTTATACTTTTGTGGAAATAATAATAGTGACGTTGTTGTAAGATATTATAATACCTATAATTATATAATAAATAATAATTAATATTATTGTGATGATTGTAACTACGGTCGTGCAGCTGCTAAATATTATGTTATTGTACATTTCAATATCCAGAATTTATACCAACTCGCAACATCGCATAAACAGTTGTAGTAGTTGTTAACTTATAATACATTTGTATGGTATACTAACTATAACAAATTTGCAAGTATAAGATTAGATAATATTATTATTGTGTATGTTATTGTGTATTGTGGGTGAGTGCAGGTATGCGCGTCAGTATATCGTAGGTATTTCCTTGGTGATCGTCGTTATCGTCGCGACGTCGGCTTATTTCTGTATAACAAATAATTACAATAGCTGGCATATAGCTGAAAAGACGACGATCGCGAGTCGCGACGGACACCTATATTACGATAACATATTAGTCGACAACACAACAATGTATAGAACTAAATAATAATATAGTTTATTTTGTATTTAATTTAACCCAGGCAGCAAAGTCCATTGGGATTATGATTTACAATATAATGTTATACAATAAAATATTATAAAATATCTTGTACAATAATAATTAGTTTTACAATTTATTTATTAATTTCAACGAGATAATGTAGTCGACAGGAGCGTATACAAGATGGGTGATGTGGGAATCAGATCCTTCCTCCCCCCCCTAGACAATTAGTTTAAGTTTTATAAAACTATAGTATGTAGAGTGTAGTCTAGTGTAGTATGTCTCCGAGTGTTAGCGCATTACAAGGAAACGTAAAAACAAATTAAATACATTGTGTACAACAATTATTTAATTCAGGGGCGTCATTTCAACTTTTTGAAAGCTATTAGAGCTAGGTAGGTAGGCCAAAAAAATTTCAGCCGACCAATATAATATTATATATTGTACTAGTTAGTACAAAAAATATTTTAATATGTACCAGTTGAGGAAAATGACCACATTATATTATTATTGTATAATAGTAAATTAGTAAATATCGATATTATCTAATTCTATTTGAATATTTGTTCATTACTAATTAAGTAATAACTATTTTCTTAATATTATACTATAATCTAATGCTACATTATACATTTATAGGTACTATTATAATTTATAGTACAGGACATGGTATTCTAGTATTCAATGGCGGATCCAGGGGGAAGGCAAAGGGGGCATTTGCCCCCCCCCCATCCCCCTCCCAAAATTAAGCCTTGGATCCACCACTGCTAATATTCATATAATATTTGATATATTATTGATATTTATAACTTGTAAGTCAAATGTCAATAGCCATTACAGTTCTGCACGGTCCATTTTTGTTTGGCCAAACTGGCCCGAAAGACCGAAACTTAAATTAAAAACATGTATCCACCCAGGCCATGTTTCGTAATTTTTTTTTTTAATTCTTGAATTCATGATTGTGGTCGACGATAACTGTTTGCTGGAAAAAAAATAGTTTAGATATTGTACTTGTACTAGGTATATATAATTTTCTTTAAAACGTATATGTAAAATTTACAGTATAGGTTTTATTTTTGACTAATCCAGTCAAAAGTCAATTATCCGGTCTTAACCAACCGGAAATATTTTCATTATGACCTGGCCCGTGCACATCTCTACTCATGTCGACGTATTAAAATTAATATACGTTTAATACTTTAATAAAAAATGTGATTGTGTATAGTCAATAATAATTACTTAACGACAACAAATGTCACGTGTGAAAATCATGTTTAAATTACAACAAAATAAATAAAATCGATATTTTTCATAATGTCCAATTTTTTTAAAATTTAAACTTAGAATGCCTGCAATATAGCCCATAGGGGTACCTATCAGATAAAGTAAAAATACGTTTATTTCGTAAATCACCCGGGTATTGGACTTAACCGTTATTGTAACTTACCCATGATATATAAATAGGTATTACAAAACAAACGTAACCTAACTTTGCTTAAACATGCTCCAATTAGTTAGGGTACTATAAAACTATAAAAGTACATTTTCGGTGGAGCTTTTGCTGTGTACCACAAAATTATCGAACAAATTCCTACTAGCAATACAATGTATGATATAGGTACACACCTTCTCGGATTTTTAAGTTGTATTTTTATTTTATTACAATTTTATTAACTTGTTGGATCGTATTTCATGAATTTGTTTTCATAGATCGAAGAAGTACCTACTTATTATTATTTGTTATTTGTCTTCAAATACGGAAATATGCTATTATTAGTTGTGCCGGGGGGCGTATATCGATTCCGCCGATTTTGTATCAATTCCGCCGGCTACTGTTTATAATATCTACATATCGATTCCGCCGGCTACTGTTTATAATATCCACATATCGATTCCGCCGGCTACCGTTTACAATATTTACACATCGATTCCGCCGAACACTATTCATCCCACCCCCCTTTGTATATGTATTTTAAAATGTATAGTCTATTTAGTATAATTTGGACAATATATACAACTATAAATTAAAATATTAGTATTTAATTAATATGTGTATGTGAATATACATATATTGTTAATTGTATATAGTCTAAATTGTTTAGTTCAAAATTAAAGTGTATAACTACTTTTGGTAATATTTGGAAACAGTTAATAAGTGAATTTATAAATTTTATAAATCTATAAATCTATTTTTGATATTGTGCCATATTAATGTTTTTACAACCATCAGGTTTCTTATAATATTATGCGTGTAGCGCACGAGTAAATACATTTTATTTCAAACCGTACCTATTGCTATAATGTATTAAGCTACGTATTTATTATACTGATTACCTACCTATGACTCTAACTGAAATCTTATCTTTAAGATAAAATATAAGACTATAATAATAGTATATTTATGTTGGCTCGGTTCCGCTTGTTAAAATATGGACTTCCCTTGTTACTTCTCGCATAGTTGCTGATCAGTATCGACAGTATCGATCTAGTTAACGAAATTGCTCCACAAGTATAAAGTGTCACACACTCGCACATTTGTATTAGGATCTTAATTACAATTTGTTACATTTTTAATTACAATGAACTTTACTATTATATCAAGTGAACGAAAAAATGATTTGATTTTGTATAATAATAGTAAATATTATAAAAAAGATTACGTGAAATATTTGGATGCTTTTAAATGGCAGTGCATACATAAAAAGTGTACTGCGAAAATATATGTAGATCAAGCAGTTAAGAACATTTTAAAAGATGAAAGTACACAATATAATGTCAACCATCACCAAGAAACTGAATCAAGTATAACAAAAAAATCATTTTCTAATGGACTCAAACGAAAATCGGAAAACGAAATGGAAAGGCCTTCAAAAGTCATAAATAGAGGCATTTTAACTAATCCAGAACTAACACAAACGTTTACAGGTACAGATATCAATAATATTTATCAATGTTTATACCGTTCTCGTAGATCGTCATATCCGAAACTCCCAACAAATATTATAGAAGTAATCAACGTAATGAGCGAGCGTCAAATTAAAACTGTCCAGGACGAAAACTTTATTCTTGTTGTCGATTCAGTAAACAAAATTATATGTTTTTCAACAGAAACGAATTTAAAACTTCTATGTTCAGTAGACAAAATATTTGTGGATGGTACTTTTACCTACTGTCCAAAATATTTTCTTCAGCTTTTTACTATACACATCTTCAAGAATGGACATTATATACCACTCGTGTACTTCTTACTACCAGACAAATGTAAAGACACATATGCACTATCGTTCGGATATGTGGTTGAAAAATGTTCGGAAATTAATTTATTATTCATTCCATCGAAAATAGTTTCCGATTTTGAAGAAGCTATACATATTGGTGCAAAAACAATATGGCCAGAAATACGTATGATTGGTTGCAGATTTCATTTAACACAAAATTGGTAGAAACACATTCAAAGTCTTGGTAAACATATATATTCAAATACACATACAATCAGTGGCGTATTTACGGGGGGGGGGGGTCCCGGGTCTCGACCACCCCCAGAAAAAATTTAAAAAGTCATTAATAACTTGGTACGTAGGTACCGAGAAAGAGAATATTAATTTTATATTATGGGTTTTACTTTGGTTTAACTTTTGGTTATTTTTGTCGCGTCGTCGTCGTCCTACGACGACAATTACGACGATAACGACGTAACATAATAATATATGATTATATTAGTAGGTACGCAGACTGTTATTGACATTATAGCACGGTATAGAAGATAACCGTGATTATAGTAGGCATTCTACTTAATTCGCTACATGAACACCGAAACACTTAACAAGACAGTAAGGACGTAAGGTAATTGCTAATTTATAATTTCAAATATAATTTACAAATATTATTGTTTGATGTAACGTGTAAAATAAAAATATTAAAATGATAATATTATTATGTATACACTAGGTACCTATACATAATATTAATGTATTTTATATATTATTCTAAATAGATCACAATTATGACTTCTAAAAAGAAACCCAATATTCAGTCTTTTTTAAACCTCAAAAAGTTGACAATATACAAAATAACACAGATTCAGTAGTTTCAGCATCAGACACTGATATCTCTACGTCGTCCACGTCCCATATAAATAGACACGATATTTTCAATTACGTCAAAAGAGTATTGACTCAAAATGAAATACATGATATACTAAATGCAATTTGGATTCATTAAAAGTAGTAGCCGCAAAATTTGATATTGAAATTAAAATTCCGAGATTAACAAAAAAACAAACTAATAGATACAATATACCATTAAATACTCCGGAACAATATTATCGAGCATCAATTTTTATTCCTTATCTTGACAAATTTATTACAGAGTTAGAAGAAAGGTTCAATGTTCATCGAAACTACTCAATAGAACCGGAAGAAGTTATTGAAGAACTGGCCAGAAAAAAAAGACGTTTACCTTTTTTATTATAAAAAACTATTAATTTGATAAATCATAATAGTAGTGAAATATACATAATATAAATAATATAGTTATTACATCATAACTCGTATGTGTTTTTTTTTATATTATAAACTTATAGGTACTTAATTAATTTGATAAATCATAATAGTAGTGAAATATACATAATATAATATAAATAATATAGTTATTACATCATAACTCGTATGTGTTTTTTTTATATTATAAACTTATAGGTACTTAATATTTAGACCCCCCCCCCCCCCCTACAAACAATTTGAAAATACGCCACTGCATACAATACTATTATTGTCATATTATGTATTATTAATATTAATTAATTTATAATTTTTATTTTTTAGGCTTATCAAAAGAATATAAAGACGCATCAACTGAAATAGGTAATTGGCTAAAATGGGTATTTGGTTTACCATTACTAAATCCAGAAGAAATAAGCGATTGCTTTACGACAGATTTGATGTCAGTTTCTCCAGATGATTAAAGGATAATTAAGTTCTGCGATTATTTAGTTGAATATTATATTGATGAAGGTGCAAAATTCAATCCACGTATTTGGGCATCGAGAGAAATAACATCAGAACGTACTACAAATAGCTGTGAGTCTTTCCACTCAAAATTAAATTCACAATTCACAAAAGCTCACCCCAACATTTTCATTATTCAAAAAAATACAAACTGACACTTACATACATATAAACGGAATGAACATCGAGAAAAATAGCAAAAATAGTGCTTTTAACAAAAAAAAACAAAGTATTAAAAATGTATCAAATGATTTGAACGATAATAAAATTTCTAGGTTTACTTATTTAAAGCATGTGTCCAAATATTATCAAAAGTAGTTTGATTTATACCTATATTTTTATTTTATACTTATATATTATTATCATAATTTTATTCAATTTACATTATACATTTTGAAATATCATATACATAATATTAATTAGAAAAAAACGATTTACATTTATACATTTTTATTTTATACTGATATACTATTATTATCATTTTATTCAATTTAGACATGTGACCAAATATTATGATCAAAAATATTTACATTTATGCATTTATTGTATAATTGTATACAATTTAGGGCCAAATAACATTCATAAACAAGACTTTGGCTTAAGAAAATAAAAATTAATACTTAAATTAAAGTTCGAGACCTACCTTAAGTTATTATCACACATTTTTATTTATTAAATTATCAAATATTGTGAATAGTGTCCGGCGGAATCGATGTGTAAATATTGTAAACGGTAGCCGGCGGAATCGATATGTAGATTTTATAAACAGTAGCGTGCGGAATTAATAGCCGGCGGAATCAATATAAACCTTTTTCTTAAGCAGGTAGTTTCGGCGGAATCAATAATTCCCCGTGCCGGGGCCCCAGAGATCGACATCTGGTAGTTGCGCCACTGCATGCACGTAGTTGTGTGTTTTCGGGTTGTGGCGGGAGGAGGGTCATTGTGAATTGTGCTTTTCTATAAATTCGGTGCGTTGATCGTTGGCGGTCAACAAACAAACGCGTACTCTATAGTGTCTCATACAGCCGAACATAATATATTACTATCGTAATATCGTAATATAACACCGATTCATTAATTTCGATTTTCGAATCACCCACGAATACTTGTATCGAACATAACAATCCTTTTTACTTTTTAAAATATATTTAAATATTTTACAGGTAATTACTACGGGGATTGGTAATACACTACAGGCAATTATGTAAGATTATATAATTTTTGCATAGTATCTTTTTTTCTATATACTGATTTTTTTGTACCCTTGCGTTTAATCATTAAAATTACAAAAGTAAATCTTCAAAAACTGATTGGCGTTTTGTAAGAAAAAAGATGCACTCCTTGTCAGTTGAAAAATGTAAAATGTGGTGATGATATCATCATTGAGTCTTGCAAAGCATGTTTTAATCAGAATACATGTTTGACAAATCGAAAAATGATTAGACGAGTAAGTTGACATCGACACAATAAGTAACTTAGTAGGTACCTATTGTACCTATATTATACAAAATACAGTGGCGGCTCGTGGGTTTTTAATGAAGTAGTTCACATACAAAAAAAAATATAGCAAATATTATATTTATATATATAAATATTATAAATTGTATTAAATAATTGTTATTATAAATAATATTATTTATAAGCTGATAATCGGAATATATTAAACGAATGAGAGTAAAAATAAATTATAATGCCTATGCCGACGCGCAATGGCGCGGCGACGTCGATAAAAATTCGCTGTTTATAGCGAAAAATAATTAACAATTTAATTGGTTATGTGCATAGAACGAATGTACACATCAACTCCATTATAACGCGGGTTCAGTTTTTCGACTTGTTTTAATTTTTACACTGTTATAGCTAGAGTACTAGAGTACTCTTGCCACAAATATGTTTTAGTTTTATATGAGTGTTTTTGTACCGATAAAACAACAATAATTTATTCGTGTGTGATTTAACCCTGAAAACTACATTTTTATTTGATGTGCTGTCTCTGTAAACTTAGGTATACATACTTCAGGTTTCAGATTCAGACCAATAAATAAAATCAATTCTACACAGCAGTAAAATATATTATTACCTATATATAATTATATAATTATATTTCATTTTCATAAATGTTAATATAATTTTCTTCATTACGCGGAAGCATCACTGGTGGAAAATTAGGAAATGATACGCAGTTCAAAAATAGAACTCTTCATTAGTATCAATATATTATAATTCACAGCCATCGACGCATTATTATGCCCATATATGGAAACCACTGTCTCAAAGCAGATATAAACATAACGATACGGATATGTACCACATGACGCAATCGTCTACAATAACAAGGCAATTATTAAAACAACTACACATTCCAGACTGATCACCTAGCCAGCATCCAATTCTGCATACCCACAAAACTTAATATAATATTGATACACAAATAATAATAGAAAAAATAAGCATACAGACCAAAGTACTCCAAGTTACAAGAACATAAAGTCACAAATACATACATTTCTTAATTCTTATGCAAATCACAAGCACAAGTAATATGTGATTACCTTAACAATAATAAACACCAATAAATATTCGTTTAAGTACGGATTTTAAGACGCGCGTCAACATCTAAACTTCAAGGCCAGGAAGCCAGCACGCGTAATGCTGCGCTGCGATGATCTAAGAGGGGACAAAACCAGTTATATAATAGCAAAGTAACATCAAAAAATCGCCCAGTTCATCTCGAGACCCCAGTTCATCTTGAGAGCCCAGTTTATCTCGAGAGCAGTCCATCGCCACAAGCAGAGCAGTGTGTACCTCTACGGGCACGATGCTTCTCTGCAAGGAGCAGTACACAAGACCTACGCCATTCAACATCGAAGACACATAAATTTTCATTCTATCGTTGGGTATTATTTATTCAAAAATCAAATTTAAACATTGCATTAAATTAACCACGTACGGTCTAATTGGTTCGAAATCCTTACTTTTGATTATTTAAACAAATACAAATCATCCCGTTTTATTTATATTCTATTTACACCAAATTTCTTATCCATTTACGTCTCATTCTCAGAAGATAACAATTTAGAATTTTAAATACCTTAAGTGTTAAACTTATAATATAATTAAAATACAATATTAATAGAGTATATAGTCCAGCAATATTCGAAAGCATAACTGATTGGACACAACTAACACGAACAGCAATTCTATATATAATTCCATCTGCTTTTGATCTTAATAAATCTATAGATTTTAGATAGTTTTGCTGGGTAAATTAAAATCTAGAAAATGTTCGTTATTGTGATAACGTGATCCTTGGATATGTAACATATGCCAGAGGCTAAAATATAATTTTTTCGTACTACACACTTTACATTAAACTGGGAGTTACAGTGGTCCCCCCCCTCACCACAAGCGTATATATTGTTCCATACACATAAATATAACGTAGTTACTTACAATAAATTTAACATTGACTATTAGCATATGTAACAATTATAAATATAAATATGTTACATGACACCTATGTATATAATACGAACTCTACGAACAGCAACCTTACATACTTACTCCGACCGTTTATCTGCGGCAGGGGTGAAATTAAAGGTGGGTGAGGGTTAATAGATTCCCCCAGAACCTTAATAACATTTGTTTACAAGAAAATAAGACTTTCTTTTATAAACCGTGTTAGTAGCTACCTTCATAATATTATGATACAAACAAAATAAATTTAATATTTTGAATAAATTCACTTTATAAGTTATAACTTATTATCCAGCATAATTTTTTTTTGAAACATATGAATTTCAACAAGTTAAGAACAATGGTGCAAAATATATTTCCGGAAATTATTATTTTGGAATTTAAATCATTCCGAAGTTGCGATTTTAGGTTTATACGCAAACGCACAAAACTGAACTTTACTGGCACGCTTATTGAAAAATTTGATTTCTTTACGTAGCATCTAAAATTCCGACTGCTTTTGTAGAAACAATAAAAATATTTTTAACATTAAATTTTATGAAACAATAAATTTAACGTTGCTTGTTAGTACAGTTTCCAATGAACGCTTTTATTCGACATTGAAAAGTGTGACAAATTACTTACGTTAAATTGTAATAAATCTGTAGATTGTAGATAGTTTTGCTAGGTAAATTAAATTCTAGAAGATTTTCATAAAATTTAATTAATTTATAAAGTTATACAATATACAGTGTGATTTTTTAAGTATGATCACTTTTCCTTTATTATTTAATTTATTCAAATACTTAATTTTTAAAATTCAAAATTGTATTCATACAAAGTTTGAATTAGCATATTTTTGTATATTCTCGGAAAAGTGCATATTTGAGAAATTTTTAGTATATTTGTGCATATTTTCGTATTATTTTAATGTACTTAAAATTGTTAAGAAAAATAATATTTAGATAACAATCAAAAATATTTCTCAAAAATATTCTTGGGTATGTGCATAATATTCCAGAGGCTAAAATATAATTTTTTTCCTACTACACACTTTACATCAAACTGGGAGTTACCGTGGTGGGCTAAATATCTGTTTGCGCACGGATATAATAGTAAAAACGTTGGCATGATGCATGCAATTTTTACTGAATATGTATATTATCATTTTCTATACACCGTTAAATTAATATATTTAAAAAATTTAGACTTATTTTGGTGGTTTACGGACATTTTCAGTTTCCAAATTGTTTAGTTTTTTTAGTATTTTGTTCTATACGTAAATATCAATAAAATTTGTTGGTTAAAAAAGTTTGAAATTTAATAGAAGGTTCCTAATATATTGTTTCAAAGACAGATAGTAAATATTAAAAATCCATTTTTTCTATTTAAATCTAAAATTTGAAAATGTAACACAATATTACTCAAAGATTTTTTTAACTTTATAAAAAAAAATATGTCTGCAAGCAAATCAAATAAAATTGTCATGAGCGTTTGAAGTTCATATTTTTACAAGATTGGATATTCACTCGATTTCTTATGCAGTTTTGTAATTTTGTTGTAATAAAACAAATTTCTGTACATACATGAAAAGACCACTGAATGTTTATTTTTGATTTTGTATACACCGTAAAACTTTGACTCTTTTTGAGCTGTTTAAGAACATTGTCAGTTTTCAATTTTTTTAGTTTTGTTTTCTATAATTGTCAATATAATTTTATTTGTTTGGTAAAAATGCGGGAAAATGTAATACAAGGCTCTTGGTAAATTGTTACAATAGCAGTTGAAAAATATTAAAAATACATATGCACAATTTTTTTTATAAGTATTTAAAGACAAAATTTATCAAATTTAAAATTTATTTATTATTTTGTACTTAAAAATGTATAAAATGTTCAAATTTTATATTTTAAGTTTGAAAATTTAAAACAAGGTTCCACGTAAATAGGTTGTAATATATAAATTAGTTTATTCACAATAATATCATCGAATATACTTAGTAATATTATATGCTTACTAAGCGCGTCTTCGCTCAAAATAGTTTTTCTTATACAATGATATTATAACATTGAATTCAAATTTAACAGTATCTTTTATAGTCACCCATTTGTAACCTAATGAACAGCAGAGTGGCAACCACTTGTCCACTTGTTTCTAATTGTACAGTGGTTTTTCCTATTTGAACGTACTTTAAGGATTCATTCATTTGTATCAATTTTAAATTTTACCATCTTTATCTGTCATGGAATTTACTGAATAATTTTTATATTTTTATAATTTTATGACTTTTACTTTTGACCACAACCCCCTACTCCAGAGCACTAACTAGATTCACATTCCTATCAGAAAAGATGGTGTTGAAGAAAATCATCAATCAACATTTTTACTGTCCTAAAAGGTGATGACAGACACAAATAAAAATTTAAAAAAAAAACACCACACATCATTTTTAAAACAAAACATTAAACTCAGAATCTATAATATTAACAAATTAATAAATGAGTACTAAATAATTAAACAATAATATATTATAGTGACGGCGAAGTCCAAATTTTTACCTATGATATTAGACACCTCCACATAAAATTTTAACACCCACCTATTTCTTACCATACACCAAGTATAGTTTTTATGTTGTCTATTCAAAAAACTTTCATAAAATAAATATAGAATGACAAAGGTAACCCTTACCTACTAAAATCACCTATGACAATTGTCATAGGTTAATAAATATTTTGGTGCCACTGCCGTCTGGTATATCACGGATATCAAATTTATATAGCACTTGCAGCTGTAATTTATAGAACTGAGTTTTGTAGTTAAGTACAGTGTTGTGCGTATGCGTATAAACTTAGATTTGCAAACTTTGGATTGATATAAATTCCAAAATAATGATTTCCGCAAATTTATTTTGCACCATTTTTCTAAACTTGTTGAAATACGTATGTTTCAATAAAAAAAAAATGCTGGGTAGTTATAAAGTGAAATTATTCAAAATATTAAATTAATTTTGTTTCTTATAAAACATAATATAGACACTAGGTACTTACGTGGTTTTTATTTTGTACGGTTTATAAAAGAAACTATACTTTTCTTGTATAAATGAATTTTATAAAGGCTCTGGGCGAGGAGATCTATCCACCCTAACGCACTCTTAATTTCACCCCTGCCATAGATAAACGGTAGGTGTAAGAATGTAAGATTACTGTTCAATTAGTGTGGAAACTATGTAAATAGTATTTAATACATGCTTTCAGGAGTGGATTGGGAAATTTTTCAGCATCGTAAATATTGTAAATCTATTGGCGCATAGTTGTACATATGATTTATGATTAATATTTTTTAAATACTATTATATAAATAATTTAAATTCCACTGCCAAAATCCTCAAACTAAGCTTGACTGATATTAAGAAGAGGAAATGTTTTATAAAAAAAAAAACCCATAATATGTCGGTTAATAAAATGTAGGAAATAATTGATAAAAACAAATAGTATTAAATACTTGAATTTAAAATACATAAGAAAAATTATTTTTTTGGTGAATATTTTAGATATTATTTTTTAACAATTTATTAAATACTAGGATGGTACTCAAATACTTTTTGACAGTAATTTTAATAAGCAAACAAATTGTAAAAGTGCTCACAGTAATTTACATAAAACATTTCATTTTCATACATTTCATAGTTACAAAAAAATGTGCTGTTAGTACCGCTCATTTCCCTATCATTTTTAACTGTTTAAAATACGTAAATTCGGCAACTTTTGAAGGAAATAACTTTCAAAACAATGATTTAAGTCTTAAATCGTTGAAATATGTATGTTTCAAAAAAATCTAAAAAATGCTTGGTAGGTTAGTATTAGGGTATATTATAATATTGTATATTTTGTAAAATTGTGTAAAACTAAATTGTGTAAAATTTTAAAGCAAAATCTAATAGGTTTTGGGATTTTTGATAAGATAGTACCTACCTATATTCACAGCTACCATTAACCATTGTACTTTAAAATGTTGTATTTATTATATTTATTTAATTTATTTAGTATATAGTATTATGTGTTTAAAAAAATGTCTCTCCACTCCCTTATACAAATTCATAATTACGCCTACACTCTATGATATAAAACTATTGTACACATTATTGAATCATAAAATGTATTAAAATGAAATATATGAATAATATAAAACAAAAAATCCTGACTGACTAGATTAGGTATTAAAAAAAAAATATCATCAAAATAAAATTTATTTACAGTGTAATCAGTATTATGACTAATGACATTCTTGTTTTAACGTACGTGTAGTGAAGTCAGAATTTGGAGGTCAGACTTAGTTTTAAAGTTTTAGCTAATTGCAATATATAGTATTTTCATACACACCTGGCAGTATATATTTTTTTTTAAATTATTGAATTATAAAATGTATGAAAATGAAATATATGTTTACAATCCCCATAATACCTATATATGTCGGTTAGTAAAATTTAGATACTAATTGATAAAAATAAATAGTATTAATACTTAAATTTAAAATACATTAGAAAAAATTATTTTTTGAGGACTATTCAGTAAATTGCAGTAAAGACCAACATATTATTGTATAATTATAATATATATAAGTTACGGGAAAAGTAGACTTTCGGGCAATGTTTACATTGCCCGGTCTATGTATACTTTGGCCGATGTTTTTGGGCAATGCATTAAATTACTATTTTGGCCGGGCAGGGTTACACTTCGATCGGTCCAAGTACACTTTGCCTATAGTAAATTGGACATTGTAACTTGAGCTTTTATTTTAATATTTGCTAAGTGAATTTTGTATTTTTATTGTGTTGAGCTAACGGCTTCTCGGTTAATCGGTTTTACCTTTTTGGTATTCTACAATAATTATTTTCTTAATCATTGAATCGTACAAAATGTGGGTTTTTAATACTATTTAGTATAGCGCAGTCGATAGTCGTGTCGTGTTATAGTGTTAGTAGTGTTATAAACTAGCTGTTGAGATAACTGCTTAGTTTATAAGTTGCAGGTAGCAAGACCGTCGGTAGAGGATTTCTTAGGTAGAGTTGATAAAACAATTAGACTGGTTGAAAGTTTAAGTTGTTTATTGAATTCTTCTGCATAAAATACTCTAAGTTTAATTTGACAAAGTTGTTATGCTGTCTCTCGTGAAGGTGCTCGTCTGTACTATGGTGTCACACGTCTGATCTACAGGCCGTTTCGGGTCTGGTTTTATAGGGCCTCCTGCTCACCCATTCCCCCCTAGTCTATCGACTTATCTGTGGACTTCACAGGACGTTGTTCAATTAATTATCGATATATTCCCACGCCTGGTTAATCCGAGAATCGTGTCCTGTTGTGTTTGCAATATATGTTATACGACATCCATCAATATTTAGATAATGTGCATTATATATATATATTATATATATATATTATATATATATATAAATGTGTATTTCGTAAGCAATTTCTAAATATTATATTCATACATTTATGATTTATGATTGAGGTGAGGTTGTAGAACCTATTGTAATGCGAGTTCAAGATCGCATTGCCCTCTCGTGATATTCCCATATGTTTTCTAATCGAATATATGACTTTGATTAATTTATTCGAATTTCAATGTGCTGATATTTATCTAATCTTAATGTTGCCAAATGTAGCTGAAGGCGAAACGATCACAATAATATACCATGCGTATTATTGGGTTCGTTACAGTAGGTATAGTGTTCGGCGTCCGTTAAATTAATGTATGGTATTTAAATTAAATTTATTAAAATGGAAGAGCAATATTTAAAAAATCTAGAAATTGCATTAAAAAAAAAAAAAATGTTAAAAGTACATATTTAACTAAAAGTAAATATTATGAATTAATATCTAATTTAATTAATATCTGAAGTGAAACAACTTAAACTGAAATCAAGAGGCCATAAATTTTTGAAAAAATATGACGTAATAACAGTATCTAATGTGGAAAAATTAATTGTTCCAGTGAGTGAAGGTAATGATTTTAAGTACTATGTTTTTAATGAAGAATTATTAAATATTATTAATGATACTCATTTAACTATCGGTCATGGTGGACGAATCCGTATGGAATATGAACTTAATAAAAAATATAAGAATATTACGAGACAATCGATTATGTTATATTTAAATTTATGTATTTCTTCTCAAAAGAAAGGCAGTACTGCAAAGAAAGGTCTTGTTGTAAAACCAATAATCTAAAATGAATTAAATTCTAGATGTCAATTTGATCATATAGATATGCAGGCACAACCCGACGGAAACTATACATTTATTTTAGTCTATCAGGAGCATCTGACAAAATTTGTTTTGCTTCGCCCGTTAATGCATAAGCGTGCCGAAGAAGTAGCTTACGTACGGTACGTACTTCTTGATATTTTTACAACATTTGGCGCACCAACGCTTCTAAAAAACGACAATGGCCGAGAATTCGTGAATAAAATAATAAACGAATTATGCAATATGTGGGAAGATTTAAAAATTATACACGGAAAACCGAGAAATTCGCAAAGTCAAGGGTCCGTCGAAAGGGCCAATCAAGATGTGTAAAATATATTTGCCACTTGCTTACAAGACAAAAAAACAAAAAAATGGAGTGAAGGACTAAAATTTGTTCAGTTCATAAAAAATCGATCCTTACATCATGGAATAAAATGCAGCCCATATGAAGCAATGTTTGGATGTAGTGCTAAAATTGGATTAAAATCATCGGTACTTCCAATATCAATAATTAATAAAGAGAAAACCGAAGAAGATTTAGAGGCAGCTATTACGTCAATGAATGCTGGAGATCATAGTGAATTTGATGAACCATTGATTGAAGAAAATAATTAAGAAAAAAAATAGATAATAGAATAAATAAAATAACTACTGTAAGAACAGAGTCAGCCGAAACTTAAAAATTCAAGCGAATCGAATGAAAGAATCATCCGAAAATGATTTTGTGAAGGAAAAGTGGGTGAAACCGTCAAAATCAAAATATCTGATGTAGACAGAGCACACAGCGACCTTCGTTGTATTCTTGGAGTTATCCTATCAGGTAAAACACGAATTTTACTATAAACTTAACTATAATACATATAATTTTATTATTTATATTTATTATTGTAATGATATGCTCACACATCATTATAATAAATAAACTAAAATCTTACAGAATAATAAATAACGGCCAGACTGTCGTTCGTAGAAATCGGTCATCCCCAATAAAACTATTGTCACCGACTAAAAGGTCTTTGCCGCCGAAGAGAAATCTAGTTCGGGGAAATACAAAAACGTTTGATAAAAACCGCCTACCTCTCTCTGGTCGGCATATCCGTGTCGTCCCTTAAATCAGTGCATGAGCACCAACCACCAAAGTAACAACCTCTCAAGTACCAAAGAAAACCGATTTCAACGAGCGACAACTGGACTTCTTATGCAAGCAATAATCAGTGCGTTCGTTAATTCAATTTGTGTATTTGAAGTAGTACTTTATTTTATCTAAAACCTAAAAATCCTACAATATTGTCTACGAACAACTGCGAATCAGGTAAGGCATTTAATATAATATTTTATATTTATTGCGTTAATACACTTTATGTGCTTTTTTACATAAAATTACATTGTACGGTGTATTTGATCTAATTCTCGAATACACGATCTCGAGAGCCCTCCGAACACCTGGAGGAAGGTAATAGCGTAATTTTACAATTCTAACTTTTACTATTTTAATATAACTATCGACAGGAGTCGTATTTATATTTATTAATATTTTATCTTATTTCTACGTTATTACATTATTATAGTTCATGACGATAACTATAAGATAGGAACCACCGAAGGAAAGTTAGATGCAATGATAGATGTAATTGTACTCAACAATGTTTAAACAAAAAATGTAAATGTAAGGCATCAGGGAAAAAATGCAATTCAAAATGTCATTTTAATAATACAGTGGAACCTCGATTATCCGGGGTAATGATGGGGAGGGGGTCACACGGATAAATGAAAATCACGGTTAATCGAGACTTTTTATAATAATGAAATTTTTATTTAATTTTAATTATAAATACATAGGTACAATTTTATAATAATGAAATTTTAAAAATTTGATTCAATTATAATTAGAAATATTCAAATATGTATACATACATAATATACATACAATAATTTTATACAACAAGTTATTAGGGCTTAAAATATGAAGTTATCAGTCTTTGTTTTTTTTGGTTTGAAATAATTTTCCTTACTTCACTTCTAATTTTTCTTAAGCCAATAATGTCATGGAAGTCAAAATCGATGTACAATATTGCTTATCTTCATATTATTATCGCCAAAAATGTCATTAATATAATTGTCGATATCGTGTATTATGTAATATAAAATGTTCGATTATATCTACATATATATCTACAGTCCATACTTATTTTTAAATTTTTGGAAGAGTGAGCACGGTTAATCGCAAACACGGATAATCGAGTCACGGATAATCGAGGTTCTACTGTACTTGTAAAAATAAATAATTTAAGTCATAATATTTGTGTATTCAGTGTAATTGTGATCAAAAATGTAATAGTAATTTAAAAAATTAATATTAAGGTAACAATATTCAATTTAAAGGTAATTAACAATATTGATAAGATTAGAAAGGTTTATAATTGTAAAATGAAAAGTGTTGGTTCATATTGCCCAAGCTTTACTGGGGCAAACGTTTTTTTTTTTTGCATTTCAAAACTGTATACGATATTTTACATGTATGAAATTTTATTGTATTAGCTTATGAGAATATTATAAGCATTTAATGCGTAAATATAAAATTATATAGGCACAATTATTATTAATATCAACTAAACCAAAAATTTTAATATTTAGAATATAAATGCCATACAGCTTTTAAAAAATAAAAAGACAATGAGTATGAAATATGATGAACTTAATAATACATAGTGAAACAGTCATAAATTATAACAGATTATAATAATAATGCATTTCATTTTTTTTATGAAGGCGATTTTCTTAGTGTTCCACCAATGATCCTTCCGCGTTATGATGAAAAATTATATTACAATATAGTAGCCTACTACTAAATTTAGACGCGTCTAAGTGGATAGCCAATTTATTTCGTGGTTAACGAGTAACAACAATTATATTATGCTTAGTATAAGGAATACGCTAGTTATTACCATAGTTTTTATGGTTGTTTGAAATTATTATATGATACGATGTATACCTACGTCTTTGATAGGTACATTTTGATGAACATAATAATACATGGTGAAACAGAAATAAATATAACAGATCATAATAGTAATTAATAATTTAAGTAAATTATAAATAATATTAATAATAATGCATTCCATTTTTTTTATAAAGGTGATTTGCTTAGTGTTTCACCAATGATTCTTCCGCATAATGATGATAAATTATATTAAAATTTATTAAAATGAAATAAAATTATATGTAGGTAATAATATATTTTTCTGCCGTGTAGAATTGATTTTTTTTTTATTGTTCTGAAGCCTGAAGTCTGTATACCAAAGTTTACTCCGATGGCATAACAAATAAAAATTTGGTTTTCAGGATTAAAGTGCACACGAATAAATTATTGTTGTTTTATTAGTACAAAAACACTCACCTAAAACTAAAAAATATTTGTAGCAAGAGTACTCTAGTACTCTACCTATGAACCACGCGTTATAAAATTTTCTCCGACAATTGCCAAGTAGCCCGAATAGCCCGACAAATTGTAAAAAGAAATGAGATTGTAAACATTTTAATCATTTAATTTAATACTTAAAATATATCATTATTTTTATTTTTATTCTGTCTTAAAAATGTACCAAAAAATAAATAAATAATCAGTCGTAAATAATCTCACCAAATTTAAATATGTCAAAAGGATGAGAACCGCTGGTATATAAGTAGTATATAATAGAGAGTTCAGACCGCTGATCCCCTCGCCCCCTCGCCCTCCTCGCCCCCTCGCCCTCCTCGCCCCCTCGCCCTCCTCGCCCTCCTCGCCCTCCTCGCCCCCTCGCCCCCTCGCCCTCCTCGCCCTCCTCGCCCCCTCGCCCTCCTCGCCCTCCTAGCCCTCCTCGCCCCCTCGCCCTCCGCACCCTCCGCACCATCAGTTAATTAGTGATAACAATTATCCGTAACGTGTGCGGTGTATAAATCTCCTTATCAGTAATTAACTCCTCATTAGTGATAACAATTATCCGTAACGTGTGCGGTGTATAAATCTCCTTATCAGTAATTAACTCCTCATTAGTGATAACGATTATCCGTAACGTGTGCGGTGTATAAATCTCCTTATCAGTAATTAACTCCTCATTAGTGATAACAATTATCCGTAACGTGTGCGGTGTATAAATCTCCTTATCAGTAATTAACTCCTCATTAGTGATAACGATTATCCGTAACGTGTGCGGTGTATAAATCTCCTTATCAGTAATTAACTCCTACTATCAACGTTGAGTGTGAAATTAAAAATAAACATATATTATTATTAAATATCGTATGACGCATATATTTATTGTTATGACGGTGTAGATTTATTCAAATAGCCGAAAATCACGAAATAAACGCTTATTGATATAATTCAGAAATATCTACTGTATGTCTACATTTGATGTACGGCGTAGGTTTTTTTGAAAACGATCAAATAGCCGAAAATCACGAAATAAACGCTTATTGATATAATTCAGAAATATCTACTGTATGTCTACATTTGATGTACGACGTAGGTTTTTTTGAAAACGATCAAATAGCCGAAAATCACGAAATAAACGCTTATTGATATAATTCAGAAATATCTACTGTATGACTACATTTGATGTACGGCGTAGGTTTTTTTGAAAACGATCAAATAATCGTATATATCTATTGAATAGATGGCTATTATCCCTTTGTTATCGATACGACCTTGTCGTACACCAGCTGCAGCTGCCGCCGTTGTCAACGGCGTTCAGTGTGTCACAGTTTCTTGTACACGTTCTATGCGTTTGCTCCTTTCGTGTTTTTCAGCATTTATTATTTGCTCGACATTATTTAAAATATAATCAATTATTATTACTCTATGTTTAAAAGGCAACGGCGTTCAGTGTGTTCGTTCAGTGTGTCACAGTTACTTGTACACGTTCTATGTGTTTGCTCCGTTAATGTGTTTTTCAGCATTTATTATTTGTTTGACATTATTTAAAATATAATCAATTATTATCACTCTGTGTTTTAATTTTTACAAGTGTTTTAAACACTATATTATTTTTCATCTCGTTTTTATTTCAAACATTTTAAATATGTTCAACTGCGATCAGTGTCCGTCGGTTTTTAGACGAAAAGACAGTTTGGTTAGACATGGCAAAACTCATGTGGGCATACGTTTTCCGTGTACCGTATGTACATCGACATTCAACGATAAGTCGCATCTTAAAAGGCATATGAAAAATATTCATGGTATGTTATAATTTTTTTATTCAATATTAATTTATTGTTATTTTTTTTTATTCAATATTAATTTATTATTATTCCTAAGGTATCGTCAACGTTCCGGCTCACCTCAGACCAATGCCTGCTGCACCGATCATTACACAACCGGTAGAGCAAAGAATCGTTCAGGTTGCTCCAGCTCAAGTTCAGATTGCACCCCAAATATTTGTTCCTGATGTCCCGGCCGGTGGCTCGAACATGTTAACCGAAGACGAAATGTGTATGGAAGCCATGGACGAATTTGAGGATACAGGTTAGTTTTATTTATAAGAATTAGATTTTTAAAAGACCCACTGATTTTAACGGATCAATTTTTAAAAAAGATATACCGACAAGTATTATTGCTCGATCAATTAGATTTTTAAAAATAAATATCGTAAAATAGATTTTTAAAATTCAGAAAATTATCGTACAACACTTAATCAATTACTTAGATTTATTATAAATTTTAAATATAAATTCTATATTTTTATTTTAAACTTATCAAGTGGTCTGTGAAGCGATCAATGGTATAATAGTTGGAGTATTCCGGCATTGTATCGATCAATTCACTCGTCGCATCCTATGGGGTAATAGTTGGAGTATTCCGGCATTGCACCGGTTGTCAGATCGTTTGGTAGATTTAATTTTTTCAACAGATTTTTAAAATTCAGAAAATTATCGTACAACACTTAATCAATTACTTAGATTTATTATAAATTTTAAATATAAATTCTATATTTTTATTTTAAACTTATCAAGTGGTCTGTGAAGCGATCAATGGTATAATAGTTGGAGTATTCCGGCATTGTATCGATCAATTCACTCGTCGCATCCTATGGGGTAATAGTTGGAGTATTCCGGCATTGCACCGGTTGTCAGATCGTTTGGTAGATTTAATTTTTTCAACAGATTTTTTTAAAATTCAGCAAATTATCTTACAACACTTAATCAATTACTTAGATTTATTATAAATTTTAAATATAAATTCTATATTTTTATTTTAAACTTATCAAGTGGTCTGTGAAGCGATCAATGGTATAATAGTTGGAGTATTCCGGCATTGTATCGATCAATTCACTCGTCGCATCCTATGGGGTAATAGTTGGATTATTCCGGCATTGCACCGGTTGTCAGATCGTTTGGTAGATTTAATTTTTTCAACGTGATTTTTATTATATATCAACATTTTTATAACTTTGTAGTTATATCAGTAGATTTTTTTTTTATTTTTTAAGATTCGTGAGGTTAATTAGATTTCTAATAGATACGGTATTAATTTTATTAGATATTAATATTAGGTTTTTTTTATTTTTAAAGATTCTTACACCGTTACCGTCAACGGTAAACGCGTTTCTACGGCCAATACCGCCTCGGCTGCTAACGCTAAAAGGGTTAGGTTGAATCTCGTTAAGGCTCCAGGGTTTGTAGAAATTTTGTCGTCCGCAAATAGAAAAATAGTTTGGTACTATGCTAAAAATATCGGCAATACAACGATTTATTCCGACTTTATCCGACCCCTCATGCCTGAACTAGTGATTTTATTAAAGACCTCCGTACAAAAACATACTATTAAATTCAACCTGAAGCTCGAAGCTACGTACAACCGGCCCAACGTCCCCAATTCGTCGGAGAACCGGGCATTTAAAACAGTGGCGACAGAAATTTACCCTGACAGCGATATAAGAACTATTGTAGAGAGAGCGTATATGAAGTTGGTTCAGGAGAAAGATGATTACATCGGGAGGGGTAGTGGATTTACACTGGAGTCGATCGATGGGCTGTTGTTGGCCGTGTATAAATATACACCGATGGGCGGCTCGTCGTATATTAAACTACCGGAATATATAGATAGAAAACGGGGGACCATCAACCCACAAAACACGGATCAGGAGTGCTTCAAGTGGGCGATTTTGGCGAGGCTTGTAGCCGAAAAATTATCTGATAGATATAAATATTTTGTCGGAGAAAATTATAAAAAGCATGAGAAAAATTATAATTTTAACAGTATATCGTTCCCGACACCACTATCAGACATCGCCAAATTTGAAAAAAATAATAATAACGTCTCTATAAATGTATACGGCCTCGACAAAAAATTCCAGGCACCCCGTAAGTACCCAACGTACGAAGTGTATCCGTTACGTGTGGTCGACGAAGAAAAAAAGGATCATTTCGACCTGTTGTTGGTGACGGACGGCGAAAATAACTCGCACTATGTTTACATTTCGAATTTTTCACGGCTCATACGTGCGCAGAAAACGAGACACAATGGCAGTGTCATTTTTTGTAAAAGGTGTTTCACCAGCTTTGACAACCAAAATTTAAAATTCAAGTTGAGCGGACAGGAGGCCCTGGACCAACATAAATTGATTTGTGGGGCGCACAAGCCAATATTACCGGAGATGCCGAAGGAGGGTGATTGTGTTGAATTCAGGGCGTGGAAAAACACGGTTAGGCACCCGTTTGTCATTTACGCGGATTTCGAGGCGATCTTGACGAAGGCGGAGGAGAAAAAAGGGGGGGAACACAACAATTATTCAAAATCATGAGCCGATGAGTTATACATTTTTTGTGAAGGCGAGCGATGACGTACCGGCGGAATTATTGGTTCAACACGAGATACCGGTGGGGCCGGTAAAACATAGAGGGAGCGAAAACAGGACGGACGTGGCGAGACATTTTGTGGAGACGATAGTTGATGTGGCCCGGAAAATTGAAGGTCTGATGAAGACGAATATACCTATAACCATGACTGAGGACGAAGAAAAAACACATAAAGAGTGTAATGCGTGTAACTTATGCAAATGCATATTAGCCGGGGGCGGTAAGGTTAGGGATCATGATCATTTAACGGGTAAATTTAGGCAGACCTTGTGCTCTAGGTGTAACTTAGAGTTACAACAGCCTAAATTTGTCCCTGTCTTTTTTCATAATCTCTCAAACTACGACTCGCACTTCATAATCACTGAACTTGGGTATGATACACAGGCGATCAACGTTATACCGAACAGTGAGGAGAAATTTATATCTTTCTCGAAATATATAAGTAGTACCTTCACTGTTCGGTTTATCGACACGTTCCGGTTCATGGCGTCGAGTCTGTCGTCCCTGGCCGAAAATTTAGTTACACCCGAACATGAGAACTTCCGTGAGACAGCCAAACATTTTGTCGCCGGAGATATGCCGCTCGTGACTCGTAAGGGGGTGTACCCGTACGAGTACACGGATAGTTGGGAGCGGCTGGAGGAGACGAGGTTACCGAGGAAAAGAGAATTTTATAGTACGTTGACAGAGACCGGGATTAAGGAGGAAGACTTTGAGCACGCGAAGTTGGTTTGGGACCACTTTGGCTGTACGACGTTGGGCGAGTATTCAGACCTGTATCTCAAAATCGATGTATTGCTGTTGGCTGATGTGTTCGAAAACTTCCACGACGTGTGCATGAGGGCATACAACCTGGACGCCGCCCATTATTTCACCGCCCCTGGACTTAGTTTCGATGCGATGCTTAAGTTCACGGGGCAAAAGCTGCAGTTGTTGGACGATTACGACATGTTGTTGATGTTCGAGAATGGTTAGTATATTATTTTTAAATGTGTATATAATATATAATAATATTAATCTTATTTATTTTTATAGGTATACGTGGTGGATTGGTTCAAGCGAGCAAACGATATGCGAAGGCGAATAATGCAAAGACCCCGGGGTATGATGAGACAAAAGAGAAATCGTGGATAGTGTATCAGGACTGTAAGTATATTTTTTCAAAACTTAATAATATTTTCATACTTATTAAGTTTTTTTTTATAGGTAACAACTTGTACGGGTGGGCAATGTCCCAGTACATGCCGTACGGTGGGTTCAACTGGGTCGAACCTACATTAAACGGACTTGATGATTTGAACGACACATCACCCATAGGGCGAGTGTATGAGGTGGATGTAACATACCCACAAAAATTACATGATAAGCATAACGACCTGCCTTTCCTGCCGCAAAACAGCGTGCCTCGAGGGTCGAAGGTGAGGAAGTTGATGGCGACATTTGAGAAAAAGGAGAATTACATCATACATTATAGGAACCTACAGCAGGCCATTAAGAATGGTTTGATAGTTGAAAAAGTAAATATTTATATTTTATAAGATTTTAAGCAGATTTTTAACATTTCTCTTATTTTTTATAGGTACACACAGTTATTCAGTTTAGCCAGTCGGATTGGTTGGCTAAATATATTAAGTTAAACACAGAGATGAGAAAGAAGGCTAAGAACGATTTTGAGAAAGACTTTTTTAAGCTGATGAACAATGCTGTATTTGGTATGTTACTTTATACTATTTATTATATTTTTATTAATATTTTATTTTTACAGGTAAAACAATGCAATCGAAGAGGAAAGAGATGAAGATGGAGTTGGTGTCGTGTGAGAGGAGGTTGCAGAAACTGATTAACAAGTGTACATTCAAACACTGTACCAATTATAATGAAAACCTAAACGCTGTCGCTTTAGAGAATACAATTATTAGATTCGATAAACCTATATATATTGGTAAATATACTTTTTACCACTTTTATCATAGATCTATTAACACATTTTATTATTTTTCAGGATTTGCAGTACTAGACATATCAAAAACAATGATGTATGACTATCATTACAATGTAATGAAGAAACACTATGGCCCTAGATTAACTCTTATGTATACTGACACAGGTAAATATAATTAAAATAATCTCATGTATATATTATATTAATTTAATATCATTCTTTTTCTAGATTCGCTAGTGTATCACATTCAAACGGATGACTTCTACAAAGACTTGGCGGCTAACAGTAGCTTGTTGGACCGGATGGATACTGGCAACCTACCCAGTGACCATCCGTGCTATGTGATAGAAAGAAAGAAGTCCCCAGGATACTTTTCTGATGAAGTGAATGGTGATATAATTACTGAATTCTGTGGATTGAGAGCCAAGTCATATGCTTTCAATGTGTATGCCGGACCGGAGGAAAGAGTTGGTGGTGAAAAAATCAAAGCGAAGGGGATAAGAGGTCATGTGGTTAAAAACCACATGACTCTTGAAGATCATAGGAAGTGTTTGTTTGAAGAAGATGGATTGGAATTATATACAGAGAATGTATCGATAAGATCATTCAACCACCAACTGATGACGATAAAAACAAAGAAATTAACGTATAACAGCTATGATGACAAGAGGGTGATGCTAGAGGATAAAATACATACATTAGCACATGGACATTATAGTATAGAGTGAGTTAATACATTTATATATTTTTAAATTATTGTAATGATTTTACTTTTATATTTTATAGGGAAGATGAACCCGAGGATGAATGGCCTGAACTCGACTATGAGGTAGATGACAGAGGGCGACGATTGAGTAAACTGGATAAAGAGTTTATGAGGGAGCTTCTTTGTTACACAACTAAATAGTTTTATTTCAGAAACTTTACTTATTTTTTTGTTATATAGTTTTATTGTTTTGTTATATATTGATTATTGTAAATAACTTGTAAATATTATCCTATTAATTGTTATATAATGTAAATACTTGATAATAGATTATTGTGTAATTTGTAAAATATTAGATTAGTGTATAAATTTGTAGTATTAACACCTTTATAATGTATACTTTGTATGTAAATGTATAATTTTTATATTGTATAATTTGTAAATACTCTATACCGTATCAGTATGCTTTTGCTAGATATGTAAGATAGTTTACAATGTTTTCTTGTAATATTTTTTTTTTCCTGTATAATTGTTTAAGCTATAACCATGTTTTTGCCAATATATTTAATTAAAAAATCTTATAAATGTATAAATAAAATAAAAAACAATGTTAAAATATTATTATGTTTATTAAATAAAATGTATACAAAAATCTTTAAGAATTATTTATAAACCATTTCCTTATAGCAAATACTTTATAGAATGTACATTGTTTTGGATTAAATTCCATATGAAAAATACAGCAAGGTAAGGTTTCTTCATCGCATATTTGATCCAAACGTGGACATCCAAGGTCTTCGATGTTGATTATTGCGACTTGAGGTATAAATTCTGCGAGCATCTGTTTTTTCTGTTCGCCTTTGACATAAATGCAGGTGAATTTTAATGAGTTCAATATTCTACTTAATTCTTCATACTCAACATCACCATATTCTATAGTTAGTTTATGATAGTTATGTTCCAGCCACTTGTTAGTTTTTTCACTCTTGTTGTCTTGCATAGTTTTTGAATTTTTAAAAATCCAGTGTTGAGTTGCCCACGTTGCTGTGTCGACTATAGACATTTCTTTAATAAAATATTTATTTTTTGTTCCAAGAATGCAATGCATGTCTACGATAGCCGACGACATAATTACAGGTTTTATTAAATTATTGTAAATATTTATATCACTGACAGAGGACTACCGCACACAATGGGGTATACAGGTCGACTGAAATTATACTTCAATTTCTCATATATTTAACCAACTAATTAGTAAGTATATTAAATAAAATTAAGTTTTCTTAATTTTTTTGCCTTCAATGATCTCTAAACGTGAGTTTAAATCTGAAATATATGTTCCATGATTCGGTAATGAATTTTCATCAAATATTCCAGTTATACGATTTACTTCAGCTTTTAATTGAGCCACGTCAAGCCCCTGGATAGCGATTGCTGTACTAGTTTCAGCACAGTTATTAAATAGCTCCGACATACGATTTTCGCAATTTAATAAAGACTTATTACTTGTTTGTATATTATTTTCCAACAATTGTATCTTATCATGTAGATTAACAATATTACTTTTCAAAGTATCAATTTCTTTCTGTTGGAGTTTCGTATCATTTAGTATCGTTTTGTTACTTGACTGAATATCTGAAATAATTCTCCTAGTGTCACTCACCTGAGAACTACCAAACACGTTCATAGTTATAAAACGACTGACACTATTTTTTAACATCACGTGTATTTATCCAACTATTATGTATATTATCGAATCCTAGCCACTTGACGTACATTTGATCGCCCTTTTTGCGAATAATTTTCTCGATTAAATATTCGTTTGGGAAATCGGTCTTGCTTATTTCCGAAGAATAAAAAACAACCGGCAATAGGGTTACTCATATAATCTAGTAACTGATAAGTAGCGGGCAATGTTTTATTTATTTTGATAATCTCGAATATTTCCGTAGACCAGTTTGGTAAATAACCTTTTGTAAATAAGCCTTTCTGTGTGCTTATACGAACTTTATCACCGACTTTGAATTTAATTTTTTCATTATTAATTTTACGCTGTTTTATTACCACTGAGGCGGGGTCGGAATCTGCTTGTATTGGTGTCATTCCTATAGTCCTGTGTGGTGAATTATTGTATTCGTCGAGCAACTTTGGTAGAATTGAAACCCATTCGCGAGAGCCACGTGCAGTAAACTCCTTATACATTCTCCCTTTCAAAGTACGATTCATCCTTTCTGCGATGCTAGCCTTTAGAATACTGAAAGTTGAATATTTGTGTATGCCATACTTGCTCATCAAAGCGTCAAAAGTGGTGTTGTAAAATTCTTTTCCGTTATCGAGTTGTAAAAGTTTTGGTGAACGTTTGACTAATATTGTAGCCATCGCGCTAGTAACTTCTTTACCTGTCTTAGACTTTAACGGTTTCGCCCAAGAAAATTTCGTAAAACAGTCAATTACAACCAGGATGTATTTGTAACCACCATTTACTTTTGAATATGGTATCATTTCAACCAAGTCAGCTTGCCATAAATCATTTTTTCCATAGACGTTAACTCGACGCCTAGTGAAATTTTTCCTTGCTGGTTTATGAAGTTCGTTAGCGATTTCCCGTTTAGACATCTGGAACTCGCTTTATTAGACCGGCCTCACGTAATTCCTCGAAAATCGATATTATTTCGTTTGAAACGCCTGTATTACCAGCGGCCTTTGACGCTAGAAGTAGACGTAATCGATCGACCAACTCGTTTGGATTGTCCCAATACACTAAGTTATTTTTCTGCAATTTCATAGACAGTCCACTGCCCGAGGGAAATAATTTATTGATGATTGATGTATATTTAAAGCCACCCTTTTTTATTATTTTTCTTCCAATAGCTATATGTGCTGATGTCTGTGCCAATATAGATTTATACACATCCAAATCGTTATCAGTATAAACAAGCGGATTTTTCAAAAATAATAACTGAATAAGACCTGAGGTTAAGTTATAAACAGTACCGTCGTCAATAAGTATAGTGTTTTCGATGAATTTTACTTCTTTATCGCCCAATATAATATGGCCATTTGGAAGTTTTTTCGGACCGTATATTTTATCCAAGTCTGTAGACTGTAGCCAATTTTCAATTTCCTGTTGATAGTCGTCTGCAAATGAGTTTTTCGAGCTGACGTTAATATTTTCTTTGTTTAAACGAGGTTTATTCGATATTTTAGTTAATGGATCGATTATTGGTTTTAATGTCTGTGTCATTAGTTGTTGAACATTATCCGAGCCTGTTTTTAATGCGATATATTTACGTTTAATACTTTCCTTAGCTTTGACAAGCTCATCTAGAACAGTAGTTGCATCCGTCATGACTACGTTTTAAATGATAATATTTATTAATTGTATCGCCTTATATAAGCACATAAGTATCAAACCCAAAACGATAACGTCCGTTATCACGCCCACAATCTTTACAAATAACAACAAATGTAAACATCTCACGGTTCCAACATGTCATACAAAAATTTTTAAATTGTACATATGTCATGTCCCCTGAACAGTGCTCTTGATATACATGTTTTAAATTAGTTTCAACTTGTTTGAACAATACTATTAAATTTGCATTATCACGTATCAGCTGTTTAGGTACTTTTGAATAACTCTGAGCCAGATAAAATATATCAATTTTATTGTGGCGACCTCGAGAAAAATAATCTCTTATTACATTTTGTTGTTCTCCGATAACATCATCCAAGATAAAAATTGAGTTCGGTAAAACTTTCTCGGGTGGAATTACTTTATCATTCTCGAAAAAGGTAAAAATGTTGATACCATCAATACCGTCAATAATACGTTTCAGTAATTTATATTTCGGTTGTTCCAGCGTCTTGGAGTATATGTAAACGTTTTCAAATCGCAAACCGTTTTCATCGACAAGTAGAAAATACATCAGATTGGTTTTACCACAACCAGAGCTCCCAAGTACCAACGACCTTATCGTATTTGGGAAAAGTTCACCATGTCTCTGTTGAATTGTCTCGGGAGAATCAATATTATAAATTCGGAGTTTTTTCTCTTGTTCGATAAAGCGCATTTTTTTTTAATTTTTCACTATAAATATAGGTGCTATGTTAGCGATAGCGTCACACGATGTCTCACGTTCGTAAGCGAAACAACAATAAAGGCTCCGGTCTTATTAACTCTGTTATAAATCATTTACCCGTGGAATTACATTTACCTGGTTATAGGTAAGTCGCTACAATATATTATGACTAATAAATCCGTTTTAAATTTTGTGATTAATTGTTTTTAGATTTGCCGGTCCTGGAACCAAATTAAAAGAAAGACTAGCGCGTGGAGAACGCGGAATAAACCATCTTGACGAGTTGGCCAGAGCCCACGATATCGCATACGAAGAAAGTAATTCACTAACCGATAGACACAGAGCGGACGAAGTATTAGAAAATCAAGCTTGGGAAGTGTTTAAATCTAAAAACACAGGTATCAAGGAAAAAGCTGCGTCTTGGCTGGTCACTACAGCCATGAAGGTCAAACGTAAGATTGGAGCTGGTTGCGGATTTAAACAAATGGTTTTGGCTGCTAAAAATTCGATCAAAAATAAAATTAACGAAAAAAATATAACTAAATTAGTAAAAACATGTCTGTCAGCTGCGAAAAAAATCTAAAAAATCTAAAAACAAGAAGACTAAAACTCCAAGGATTATACCGATACCGAAAAAGGGCGGTGTTTTACCATTAATACCTATTTTTGCTGGTTTATCTGCATTAGGTGCACTTACCGGAGGTGTCGGTAATATAGTAAAAGTCGTGAAAGAATTAAATTCTGGTAAAAACACTCCTATTCATTTAGGCAAAGGCTTATATCTAGCACCTCACAAGGGTAGTTCTTATAAAATCGTAAAAGGTAAAGGTTTATACCTAGCACCATACAAGGGCGGATCAGTTAAGAAGAAGAAGAAGTCTAGGTCAAAAAACTAATTGTTACGTTACCCGATAGAGCGTTGTTCGATTATGAGGTTATAAAATACGCTGTCATGTTGAAAATACCTCATTTCATTGGCGTATTTTCTAGAGACAAGTTGCCACAACGTTTAAAAAATCAAGAGTCGGCTGTAGTTAATTTAGACACTGAAATCGGTACAGGTACTCATTGGGTAGCGTATAAGAAAATCGGAAAACAAGTTAAATATTTTGACAGCTACGGAAACTTACCCCCTCCGTTAGAATTACAGAAATATTTCAACGGGTGCAGTATCGAATATAATTACGATAGACATCAAAAATATAATACAACAAACTGTGGTCACTTGTGCTTACAATTTTTATCATGTACACTATAACGTTAACCGGCAACTCGAGTGAATTGTCATGCGACTTTTTTCCACCTATAGAAGTCAGTAAAAATGCTAAAATCTGTCTGCTGGGTTTTCAAACAAATAATTCTATACCTAATGTAAACGAAAAATGCAGCAAAATAGGAATCACAAATAATATCGCTGGTAAGCGTACAAGCGGAAGCTATACAATACCCACTGGATCTTATGAGTTGAAGGAAATCGAAGCGGCAATAATACGTGTATTACCTAATTCAGATACTTTATTCATGTTGAGAGCAGATAATATTACATTAAAATGCTCAATGTTTTGTAGCGAAACTGTAGATTTTTCCATGTCTGATAGTATAGGACAGTTATTGGGGTTTAAAAACCGTAAGTATGGTGCTAATGTCAATCACGTATCAGATGCGTTGGTCAATATTACTAAAACAAACTGTATATATATCGACTCAAATCTGGTTATGGGTTCATTCGTTAACGGTAAGCAGTGCCATACAATACATGAGTTTTACCCGAATGTACCTCCAGGTTATAAAATAATAGAGGTTCCAACACATTTGGTATTTTACCCAATTAATTCTACATCTATAACGCACGCGAGTATAATTTTAAAAAATCAAGACAACGAGTTGGTCGATCTACGAGGCGAGCCAGTATCGATACGATTATTAATTCAAGACTTGTGATGGGTCTGAAATTTTGTAATATAAATAGGACTACATATGTAAAACCTGTCAGTCGTATTAAAAACAGTAGAAAGGTAACAACTCCGAAGAAGAAGAAATATTCGAAACGTAAACAAGTTGATCATAGTCTAACAGCAGATAATTTGGCTTTTCTACGCTCGATTAACGTCATTTAATATGGACGACACATATTTAGACGTGACGGCTGGATACACCGACGATTGTAAAATAACTCAAATTGACTATCATTCTTTTTTACCGTATTCAACATCTGCTCTTTCCAATAACGATGAGGTGCGTATTGCTCTGCATAACACAGAGTCTTATACTTTACCATGTGAGAGTTATATTTACATCGAGGGGACAATAATCAAACCCGTGGAAATAACTGACGAGATTAGATTCATAAACAACGTACTGGCATTTCTTTTCTCTGAAATGAAATACGAAATAAACGGTACTCAAATTCAGAAACTCGTCAATCCGGGTATATCGTCCACATTAAAAGGATATTGCTCGTATAATAAAACAAATATTTCATCGCGTCATAATGCTGCTTGGGATAGCGAAATTAAAACTGCTAATAAAGATTTTATCGATAACGACCATTTTAACGGATGTATTAATCTTAAAGATTTGTTTGGTTTTTGTGAAGATTATAAGCGAATTTTAATAAACTGTAATCAGCAACTTATATTAAATAGAGCATCGATTGATATCAATGCCATCAAGCAGTTTAAAAATAATGAAGTTGTCGCAGACGCTCCTAAACTAAAAGACGTTAAAATAAACATAACAAAAATATTGTGGCGGATGCCTATAGTGAGAGTTAGTGACAGAGAAAAAATTAGACTGTTGAGAGTAATCAATAGTCAGAAACCACTGACATGTGCGTTTAGATCGTGGGAACTGTGTGAATATCCATTTTTACCTCAAAACACTTCGCATTCGTGGAAAGTGAAGACATCCAACAAATTAGAAAAACCTAGGTATGTAATAATCGGTTTTCAAACCGCTAGGAAAAATAGTCCGACTAAAGCAATGTCGTGTTTCGACCATTGTAAAATAAAAAACTTAAAGGTCTATTTAAACGCAGAAGTATTCCCCTATGAAGATTTTCAGTGTGACTTTACCAAGAATAAGATGGCGACATTATATCGCACGTATGCCGAGTTCCAGAAATCTTACTACGGACATGAAGATGTGAAACCTCTGTTGAATCGAGAAGATTTCAAAAATCTGTCTCCAATTATAGTTGTTGACATGAGCAGACAGAACGATAACGTGAAAACATCAACCGTCGACCTCAGGATTGAACTAGAAGCAGACGAAGCGTTCCCAGCTTCAACATCTGCATATTGCTTAATATTACATGACCAAATTATAAATTATAATCCATTTAATGGAGAAGTAAGAACCTTGTAAATACTTATTGTAAACCTTACTATTATTTTAATAAATAAAAAACTTTTTTTTAAGTATCACGCTTGTTTTATTTTCACATAAATTAGTCATACAAATATTAAAATAGACGTCGCTTAACATCACGTACTGGCGTCGGATGCTTGGCGAAGGTTGACTGAGATCGTTTGTGTGATGGCACTGGATGTTCGGTGAAAGTTGGGTAAGGTTGTGGTGGTGATATCGTCCTGAATTGGTAGAAAAAATCAGGCCCATCGTTTACCTCGCATGCCTGCGGGTTGCGAATCTCGGCTGGTGTCCGTGCAGGTCCGTCAATATGATCTAGTGCCTGGGAAAAATAAATATAAAATAAATATTGTGTTTTTATTTTTAAAACTACGTTTATATAAATTACCTTAGCTAAAATATCATCCTTAGGCTGATTAAATCCATCACGTGCAGATGAATCGTCGTGTATGCTGAATATATTGCTGACCGGCGAATAGCTTGGCGACGTTGGTGTATCCATTTGACCATTCTGTAACTAAAATTGTATTAAATATTTTTTTTTTACATGTACTACTATATTTATGAATTACCTCATGCGTCAACTGTTGTAACACAGTTTCAGCTAGTTGTACGGTTGCATACATTTGTATTTGACCGATCATGTTTGGGTAAATTTTCTCCGTTCGATCGTCTTGTACGTTTTTAATGAATATTAACATCTCTTCTAAATTTTTCGGTGGTGATTTAAGGTGAGCAGATTTCTCATGTAGATACATCGCAAAATCGTCAAACTGCCTTGTAATTAATGGAGCAGTGTTTATTTCTTTCCGTACAATACTTTCGAAAATACTACATTCAAGATATTGAAGCTTAATCAAGTCCTCCCGATTTAACAGTACTCTGCACCCGTCCTGAGTTTTTGACTCTATTACTAGCACATTTTCTCCGCCATACACCATACTGGATATTTTATGAAATTCCGTCTCAAGAAATATGATGCGCTTGTACTGGACCGTATCTAATATAAATGATAAGATATGCCCCATCATAGAGAATATGCGTCTCAGGAAATCCGGCGATATTTTAACATGACGCGATGGTGTTAATAAATGAACGGTGACTTGAAAATTATCAGTAGGATCGACACCGACAAGTATGAATTTGCGTGCTGTAAAGTTGATCGTGTAGCTTGTGGTTTCGATGAGTTCAGCCGGTGGTGATGGTGGTACATACGTAAAGGTCTTCTTCTTGTATAATGCAGCGTTGTCTTCAATTGAACCAGCCATGTTTTTAAAAATTGTTTATTATAAAAATAATAAAGACTTGGAAAAATTGTAAACACTTAACAAATATAATAAAGACGGAGGAGAATCGTACGTGTGTACACTTGACGACAGACTGATTGAATGCCGACTCTTGCGGAACCTATATAGTGTCCGTTTCACATTCACGTGTTGTAGATATTTCTGAATTATATCAATAAGCGTTTATTTCGTGATTTTCGGCTATTTGATCGTTTTCAAAAAAACCTACGCCGTACATCAAATGTTGCTACGCAGTAGATATTTCTGAATTATATCAATAAGCGTTTTTTTCGTGATTTTCGGCTATTTGATCGTTTTCAAAAAAACCTACGCCGTACATCAAATGTAGACATACAGTAGATATTTCTGAATTATATCAATAAGCGTTTATTTCGTGATTTTCGGCTATTTGAATAAATCTACACCGTCATAACAATAAATATATGCGTCATACGATATTTAATAATAATATATGTTTATTTTTAATTTCACACTCAACGTTGATAGTAGGAGTTAATTACTGATAAGGAGATTTATACACCGCACACGTTACGGATAATTGTTATCACTAATGAGGAGTTAATTACTGATAAGGAGATTTATACACCGCACACGTTACGGATAATTGTTATCACTAATTAACTGATGGTGCGGAGGGTGCGGAGGGTGCGGAGGGCGAGGAGGGCGAGGAGGGCGAGGGGGCGAGGAGGGCGAGGGGGCGAGGGGGGCGAGGATGGCGAGGGGGTGCGGAGGGCGAGGGGGCGAGGAGGGCGAGGGGGCGAGGGGATCAGCGGTCTGAACTCTCTATTATATACTACTTATATAGTATAATGTAACATCACAGCATTTTTTGGCACATTATTCTATCAGAAACAGTCCCCGAGCGTACCTTAGTGGTTACAACCTACGGTTAGGTTACGCCTGTGCCGCTTTACATTCCATCCCCACCACCCATTTAATTTCAAGGTAACTAATAAGTGGGGGGTTATGTTGGACACAGCAAATGATTAAAGTAGCTTCATCCATTGTATAATGATCTAAGATGTAACCATTGTCCCCCAACCAACACAACCTGCAGTGCTCGGTGTCCGAACGCCGTTGCTCACGGCCGCCGATACCGTCCGCGCCTCCGTCGGGCCGGACGGCACGACACCGGCGAACCAACCGGTCCCCAAAAGGCCAATTATTGTATAATTCCTATCAAAGCACGGCACTGACCTACTCCCACTACATACCAACCACCAAGTTTCGACGCCGGACGACAGCCAACTTCCAGACTCAACACAATATGTTTTCAACAGCGTTTCGCTCGACTGGTCGACATTTTTTTTCAACGGCTCCGCTCAACTAGTCGACGCTTTTTCCACCATCTTCACGGAACCACGCTCCACCGTCAACACGTTCTTGATAGAACAAGACATTTCCGTGTGCGTCACAAACACAACGCTTCACCGTTCCGGCGTTTTGACATTTCACCGTTGTGGTTGAGGAACATTTTTGGACACCCACGTCACTCCACCATGATGAGCTAAGTCCACCCATGAGAGCAATGCTGATGCTGGTCGACGTCGGTCAACTATCTGTCGTAATATGATTAAATGCACGATCTTGTTAGGCGTCGCAAGACGCGGGACCACATATATTTTTTTTGTTCCCCTCAACAAGTGGTCCTGGCTGTAACAAGCCCGTGCACCCAATCTTCCCGGTAACCCTGTGAGGACACACCATGAGTAATATAGTGTGTAGCCTCCAATGGGCCGGGAAAAATGTGCCCAAAATCTGTTTAATTTTTAAAATCTATTTTGAGTAAAAATTCCCGTTTTTCCTTAATTTTTATGTTGTTTTTTCCTGTCATTTTTGAAAACTATTGAGGATTTTGAATTTTGATCTCCTCAATGCACCAACAATATTTACTTTCCCATCGAACAAGATACTGAAATTAAAATAGAAGCATTATTTCAACTTCTTATCGTGTATACAGACACAAAAAAAAAAAAATAAAAAAGTTGGTAAGAGGATGTTGCTATGCTGTACAGCAGGTTACAATTGTGACCCGCTGTATAATGGACGGTGTTAAATTTAAATTACGATTTAAATTATATCATTGTTTGAGAAAAACGATTCTGAGAGAAAACGGTCAGTCAGCCTATGATATTACCAAGTATGTTTGATGATATTATTGTGAATAAAGTAATTTATGTATAACAATATAGTATAAGCCTTGCATTAAATTTTCACGCTTTTTAACCAACAATTAAAATTTTATTAATATTTATAGAAAAAAAAACTAAAAAAAAATGGAAACTGAAAATGTCCATAAATAGCTCAAAATAATTTAAAATATTCGGAAAATGTTATGGTGTATAGAAATTGCTTGTATATCTATTCAGTCAAAATTTAAAACTGTCAATGTCCGTAAACAGCTCTAAAAGAGTCAATTTATTTGGAAATTGTTACGGTGTATAGAAAATGTTTAGTATTAATATTCAGTGAAATTTTCATTTATCTACAGTCATTCGTTTTTTAATTACAACAAAATAAGAAAACCGTTACTAGAGAAATCAAGTGAATATCAAATGTTGTAAAAATATGAATATCAAAAGCTCGTAAAAATGTAATTTGACTTTGAATTAAATTTGAATTTTTTTTTGAAAAGGGTATAAAAACTTGTGAGGAATATTGTAATACATTTTAAAATCTTAGATTCAACATACAAACATGTAAATTCTAAAATAATTATTTCCGCAAATGTTTTTGTACCATTATTGTTATTAACTCATTGAAATACATATATTTAAAAAAAACTGTTGACAATATTATAAATTATACAAAATACTTTTAAAATTATTAAAAATTTAGAATTTTGACCTCCTCAATGCATCAACAATACTCACTTTCCAATCGAACAAGATACTGAAGTTGAAAAGCAAAGCATTATTTCGACTACTTATCGTGTACACAGACACAAAAATAAAAAATAAAAACCTAACATCAGTGTAAAATCAATACATTCATCGTTCCACTCAGAATCTAAAATATTAAAAAAGGTTGATAAGTGGATGTCGCTCTGCTGTACAGTAGGTTACAATTGGGTCACTGTAATGGATGGTGTTAAATTTGAATTCAATGATATAATATCATTGTATAAAAAAAACGATTCTGAGTGAAAATGGTCGGTCAGCCTATGATATTAACAAGTATATTTGATGATATTATTGTGAATAAAGTAATTTATATATAACATATTTATGTGGAACCCTGTTTTAGAAATTAAGAGTTTAATTGAATATAAAAAAAATTGTGCCAATAACAAAAATCGATTTTTTGTAAATAATCCCATTTTTACTTAATTTTTAAAAACTGTGACTAAGGATTTTTAATATTTTTCAAATGCCATTGTATGAGCCTAATATTAAATTTTCAAGCTTTTTTACCCAACAAATAAAGTTTTTTTGAAATTCATAGACCCAAAAAAAAAAGTTCTACAGACATTAGAAAAAAAGACTAATACAATTGGAAACTGAAAATGTTCCTAAACAGTTCAAAACAAATCAAAATATTTTTAAAATTTTATCGTGTATAAAAATGCGAATATAAACAATCAGTGAAAATCGCATATATATATACGTTCATTTGTTTTAGAGTTACACTAAAATCTAAAATCGATTTTGTGGAAAACCTATTTTGCGTAAAAATTACCATTTTTCCTTAATTGTTTTTTAATTTTTTCGGTGCTTATGAAAAATACTGCGAAATTTTTACTTTTGACCACCAAACCAAATTTAAGAGTCCCGACTAGATTCACTTCCCGCTCAGAAAAGATGGGGCGGCAGAAAATCTTAACATTTTTACTATCCTAAAAAATGATGACAGACACAAATAAAATTTAAAAAAAAACACACATTATTTTAAAAACAAAACATTAAAATCAGAATCTAAAATTAACAAATTAGTACTAAATAATTGAACAATAATTGTCCATCATTAAGAAATAGTTGTACTTATCATGGTTATCAAATTTATTTAGAGCTCACTGTAATTTATAGAACTGAGTAGATAACTGGTAGTTACCTCATCATAATAGTATAATAATATGCAATACTGAATAATACAATCATGGTAGATACAACTATTTAAGCATTCAAGCTGCTTAAGTTAAGCCCCCTCCTAGCTACGGCGCGGCTTAACTACATACATACATTAGAACAAGATAGTCATAATACTGATTACGAGGTGTAAATAAATAAAATTTTGATTCCGCGAAAATGTGTTAATATTTTTATTTATGTCCTAGTTTGATATGTTGTAGAAATAAGATGGCTCTCTGAATGTTCAAATTGTTATTTCGCAATTATTATTAACTCGTTAAAATACGTAAGAAATCAAAAATCAAAATTCTCTATAAACGTGGCAGTAAAGTACTGTGTTGTGCTTGTGCGTATGCGTATAAACCTAAAATCACAAACTTATAAAAAACATACAAACATATAAATTCTAAAATAATTTAACCCTCAAATGTTTTTGTACCATTATTGTTGTTAACTCATTGAAATACATATTTAAAAAAAAAAAATGTTAAGTTTGAATTAGTCAGGATTTGTTTTATATTACTCATACCTATATTTTATTTTGACACATTTTATAATATTCAATAATTAATAAAAATTATTATTTTATAGTCCATTTTCATACATTTGATTCAATAATTTGTATTAAATAATTTTTAATTAGGTTTATATCACAGAATAGTGTTGTAATTATGAATTTGTATAAGGAAGGGAATAGAAATTTTTTTAAACTCATAATACTAAATACTAAATAAATAAAATTTTACACAATTTAATACCTTTACAAAATATACAATGATGGCACCGATGTTGAAATTAACCGGCCGCTAAGTTTGACGGCAAGAATAATAATAGAAATAAAGTAATGACTTACGATTCTAATAACTTTATCTGTCTACTTCAAGCATAATTATAACAGATAATATTGTGCTATAATGCAACCGTGTACATAATAAAAGTGACAATTTAATGTGAACGCTTTATTAGCGGATACACACACAAAAAACAGAATCGATTAGTAAGTGGATACAAAAATTAATAATTAGGGTCGCTTTAATAAAGTTATTTATATATAACCTATTTAAATGGAACCTTGTATTAAATTTTCAATCCTTAGCTATAAAAGTTGAATATTTTATAAATGCTTAACTACAAAATAATTATTACATTTTTGCTTATGTAAACGGTATTTGTTATTTTACATGTATGAAATTTCATTTTCTTGGATTATGAGAATATTATAAGGATTTAATGCATAAAAATAAAATTATATAAGCACAATTATTATTAATATCAAATAAAGCAAAAAATTTAATTTATTATTAGAATTTAAATGTCGAACGGCTATTAAAAAGACAATGAGTATGATATATGATGAACTTAATAATACATAGAAAAAAAGTAATAAATATAACAGATTATATTAATAATTAATAATTTAAGTAAATTATAAATTATAAATTATAAATAATATTTAATGTTATAATAATAATGCATTCCATTTTTTTGTATAAAGGTGAATTCCTTAGTGTTCCACCAACAATCCTTCCACGTAATGATGAAAAATTGTATTAAAATGTATGAAAATGAAATATAACTATGTATAGGTAATAAAATATTTTTCTGCCGTGTAGAATTGATTTTTTATTTATTGTTCTGAAGCCTGAAGTCTGTATACCTAAAATGTTAAAAATTTGAAATTAATCTGAAAATGTGTATTTTATTAAACCTGAAATGTCATTCAGTGAAAATCGCATTTCAATATAAGGTCATAGAACTGAAATATTTAGTGGTACCTCTTAGCGCGAACATACCGTATATTTGTAATTAAATATTAACAATGTGGTAATTACACTATAATTAGCTTTTAAAAACATATTTTGATCAATCAATTTCATCAGATTTTAAGGGGTGATTGTAATATCGGTCTGTGTTTTTTTTTGGTAAAAATGATTGACGTGTGCCTTAACTTAGCCCGAATAAAAATATACATAATATGATATTTTTGAGAACCATTTGGCATTACCCAGTGGTTAGGTTAGGTTCGGTTAAAGCGATCACATTATATTGTCACTATTATTCTGTGCACGGTTGCATTATAGCAAAATATTATTATCTGTTATTATTGTGCTTTAAGTAGACAAATAAAGTCACCGGAATCGTAAGTCTTTACTTTATTTCAATTATTATTCTCGCCGTCAAACTTGGCGGCCAGTTAATGTCAACGTCGGTGCCATCAGTAGTTGCCGTGTAAGTCCGCGTAGGATACGTCGAATTATGCCTACAGCATCACTCCGCCACATCTCAAGACGTCAGTAGTGTTAAGTTACTTTAAGTATTATCCCATGTTTTTGTGAGCTCTGTGGTCTTTGCACCAAACCGAGTCGACCACAGAGACCCCCCTATCCATAACTAGCCTGCACCATCATCATTCCTTCGGTAGGTCTTTCCCTTCCTCCCTATTGTGCTTAGAATTGCACACTTGTCAAGCATCAGGCGAGGGCACATATGGTTGCCTGTCCAGTGCAATATTTGGCGTTAGTGGTGACATAGCTCAAAAACATAAATAGTTCTCGGGCTCCACCGAGTAGCCCTTCGGGTATCCCCTACTTAGGGCGATCTCAAATACAGTGTGATTGCTTATTAACAGTGACACGTTATTGTATAAAAACATTTTTAAAAAGTATATGAGTACCTTTGTTTTTATCAATTTATTACTGTATACATTTTACTAACCGACATATATTATGGGCATTGTAAGCATATATTTCATTTTCATATATTTTATAACTCAATAGTATTAAAATTTATATACTGCCAGATGTATATGAAAATACTTTGTATTTCAATTAGCTAAAACTTTAAAAATAAGTCTGATCGCTAAATTCTGACTTCACCATCGTATTTTTATGCTCCACTATAGATATTAGATACGTTAAAACAAGAATGTCTTTAGTCATAATACTGATTACACTGTAAATAAATAATATTTTGATGAAGTCAAAATTGAGTTTTTTTTTTAACACCTAATATAGTTTAATGTTTCGTAGAAATAAGATGACTCGCTGAATGTGCAAATTGTGATCTCGCCATCATTATTAACTCGTTGATATACGTAAAGAAATAAAAAATAAAAATTCTCTACAAGTGTGGCAGTAAAGTACTGTGTTGAAAATATAAATTCCAAAATAATGATTTCCGAAAATGTTTTTGTACCATTCTTGTTATAAACTAATCGAAATAAAACCATAAGATCATAAAACTGAAATATTGAGTGGTACCTCTTAGCGTGAACACACTCTATATTTGTAATTAAATATTAACAGTGTGCTCATAATCACACTATAATTAGCTTTTAAAAACATATTTTGATCAATCAATTTCATATGATTGTATGGGGTGATTGTAAAATCGGTCTGTTTTTTTTTATATAAAAATTATTTAGTTGAAAACTCGGCCCGGGTTTTTTTCAAGTAAAAATGATTAAAGTGTACCTATACTCGGCCTGAATAAAATGTACATATGATATATTTGAGAACTATTCAGCATTACCCAGAGGACACCATGGGTGGGCGAGTTTCATTAACCACAAAAAGTTGATTTCATGTTCGTATTATTATTCATAGTATGAAATTGGTTATATAAATGTAAAATTGTGTAAAAATGTAAGTCATACGTTCGGTGTTAAAAATTAAAAGTAAAATATATTTGCAGATTAAATTATTATTAACTATTATTTTCTAGTCTAGTTTAAAACCGACCTTTTTTATTAGGTATATTTAATTTCCGGGCCTAGTTTACATTCACTCGATACTAAGCTATATTGTATTAAGGAGATAATTTTTTCTAGAATCCGTGATTTTTTTCAGAGGATTTTTATTTCACAAATCGCTATCTGTATATTATAGTTTAGTGCATTTACAGTAAAACTATGTATAATAAATAATAATCGTACCAATATACCGACATGAATCATTTTGTTGTAATGTAGTCCTGTACTCTATTGATAATGGAAAATAGAAATTAACTTTATGATTATGTGTATGGATCAAAATATATACTTGGGGGGGAGCCCACCACGGTAACTCCCAGTATATTTTTGAGAAATATTTTTGAATGTTATCTTAATATTATTTTTCATAACAATTTTAAGTACCTACATTAAAATAATACGAATTATTCACAAATATCCTAAAAATTGCTCAAATATGCACTCTTCCTAGAATATGCAAAAATATGCTAATTCAAACTTCGTATGAATAAAACATTGAATTAAAAAAATTCTAAGAATCAGAATTTGAATAAATTTAATAATAAAGCAAAACTGATCATTCTTAAAAAATCACACTGTATATTAAATAACTTTATAAATTAATTACATTTTATATTAAAATTAATAAATCTTTCAACAGTCACAACACAGAACCAAAACCAAATCATACGCAGCAAAAGCCACCAACAACCAAAATAAAATCACAGAACAAATATCAAATACCTTTTCAAAACTCATATCCAATTTCAGCTCTTTAATTAATCCATTAATTGCCCTCCTTACCACAGTCTTAAACACACTAATAGCTAAAGGCATTATCTCCCCATAATACTATCGCACACTGTCTTATAATACCTACATAATCTTATCTTTTCCCAGACCTATCCTCATTAATTTTATCTTAAATTTTAAATAGAAACCAATTCAAATTAATTTATTTTAAGCTCAGGTGCCTCTAATGTGAAGCTCCTTCATGCCATTCATTGTCTTTTTTTTTTTAATCTTATGCTATACCTTTTACTTATTGTGCCCCCTAGTACAGATTGTAAATATTCATTTAAATAAACGTTTTTTTTAAAAAAAAAAAAAATTAATAAATTGTAATAAAGATGTATCACCATAACGAAAATCTTCTAGATTTTAATTTACTAGTCAAAATTATCAACAATCTACAGATTTATTAAGATCTAGTACATCGGCTTCTTCTTTTTCAGTTGGAATAACCATTAAATCACATAACCAGCTGCGTATTCTATTCAACTTCATAGTTAAACGTAAGTAATTTGTCACACTTTTCAATGTCGAAAAAAAGAGTTCATTGGAAACTATACTAACAGGCAATGTTAAATTTATGATTTAAGAAGGAATTTTAGATAGAATTGCTGCTACAATTATTATTTAGTTTCGTACAAGTGAATTACAACAACCAGTGAATGTTTTTGTACTAATAAAAGAACAATAATTTATTTGTGTGTTTTTGTGTGATTTAACCCTGAACATTACATTTTATTTGTTGCGCCGTCTGAGTATACATAGATACACCTATGAGATTTTTTTGGTAGACAACGGTAGTTATTGAGTAGGTACCTAGGTACATTTTGGCTTAAGGACAAGATAGTGTTTTCGCAAGTGTTAGTACCATGTAGGTAAATGGTTGTATAAACATGTACCACACGCATATTTACACGTATAAACGCAAAAGCACAGTAACATTACATCTCACACCGGCTGCTAATTTGTGGAATAAAATATTATAGTATCTATTTTATTTGTAAAAATTATTGAACTATAAAATGTATGAAAATGAAACGTATTATATTATCTATGTTTATTACATTGGGCTCTAAAACAATGTGTTTGCTTATTAACAGTGACACATTATTGTATAAAAATACTTTTAAAAAGTAATTGAGTACCTATCATCCAGTATACTTAGTATTTAATAAACTGTTAAAAATTATTATTTAAAATATTCCTCAAAATATAATGTTTTGATGTATTTTAAAATAAAGTATTAAATACTATTTATTTTTATCAATTAGTACCTACATTTTACTAACCAACATATACTATGGGCATTGTGAGCATATATTTTATTTTCATACATTTTATAATTCAATGGTTTTAAAAATATTATATGCTTTCAGGTGCAAGGGCGTCAGCAGGAATTTCTCAAAGGGAGGGCAAAATATTTTCCTTTTTATATTTTTTGTCTCACTATCCTATTAGTTATAAAGTTTTTTTGTGACATATTTTCTTTTATATAGACAAGGAATGTAAAATTATTTATGAATTATACGTACATAGTTAGTTAAAACTTAATTTTACAGCATTAATATAAATTAATTGTTACGTAATTTTAAATTATCAAATTCATTATTTTTGAATAGATAAAATGATACCGTTTGTTTTATAATTTTAGGTAATTTATAAAATTAAATATTTCTAGCCTATTTAGTCATTGATACCACAAACTTAAAATGTGTAGCTATTGTGGGTACGATTTTTGACGATTTTGAATTTAAGGTCATTTTTCCATTTAAAGATTTTGAGAAAATTTTGAAGTTTTTTCTAAATTTAAATTTATAATTTTATTTTTAAATTTGCACATGTTTTTATGATTTTTATAATAAATATATGATTTTATTAAGTTTAAACCCTTTAGGTACAGTTTAAATAAGTAGTCTAAATGATAAATTCAGTCTGTAAAACTTTTCTACAACAATTTAAAAGTTTAAAATGTATATTAGAATTTTTATCTTTAATATTTAACATAACAATAATGCTTTTGAGGGAAGTGTGATAGAAAGATAATTCTTTTATATAAATACGTTTTGAATCGTTCTGATTTTAATGAAGTAAACTTTTTTTTGCTTTTTTTTGCTTTTTTCCATAAAATCTGCTTTTTATTGCTTTTCCCCTATTTGGTTATTTTTTCTTGATTTTTATATATTTTTTTTGAAAACTTAGCTTATTTCTATGTATATTATACGTCTTGGACTATATTAGTATTACCAGAAATTATAAAACCAGTGAAAAAACCAGTAATAAATATATGACTGATAAAATAACTGTCGTTATTGTGCCGAAATAGTTTTATCTACAATTATCTATAGTTGTATTTACGACTCAAGGAAAGGGAAAATTATCTGAATTATACCTACGTATTTTTACAGCACGGTAAATATCAATCGACAATCAGTGAGGTATAAACGTATAGTGTTCTAAATAATTTCTTTAATCGTCAAAATGCCAAAAGTTAAAATTTAAATTTAAAATTAAAAAAAAATCGTAAGAGAATTCGGTGAAAATGTGCTTATGACTGACGGAAATATTATATTTTGTAAATTGTGTGAAGTCAAAATAAATTCGGATAAAAAATATAACGTTCAACAATATATTGGCAGAGAAAAACAAAAAGAAGCATTGAAAAAACTTGAAGCTGAAAAACATAATGCAGTTTAGCCATTCATTCAACAATTTTGTAAGTCTGATTTTAATGCTGACCTATGTTCCGCATTTGTAGCGGCGAATATCCCCCTAAACAAATAAAACAACGAACATTTTCGGTCATTTCTTTCAAAATATTGCAATAAAACTATTCTAAATGAATCAACTTTACGAAAAGGATACTTCGATTCTTGCTACACTAATACGATAACTAAAATACGCGATGCTGTGAATGGCCAAAAAATATGGGTTTGCATAGATGAAACAATTGACAGTGTGCGACGTAATGTAGCTAATGTCATTATTGGTATTTTGAAACCACAAGATGTTGGTAAAACTTATCTTATTCACACAGAATATTTAGACAAAGTGAACCATAGTACTATTTTTCAATTATTTGACAAATCTATGCATATTTTATGGCCAAATAATGTTAATCATGAGGACATTTTATTATTTGTTTCGGATGCCGCGCCGTATGTGAAAAAAGCTGGCCGCTGTATTCAAACACTGTATTCAAAAGCTTTGCATGTGACATGCTTAGCTCATGCCCTCCATAATGTGTGTGAAGAAGTGCGTGCACATTTCCCAAAAGTTGATCGTCTGATTGCCGAGATGAAAAAAAAATTTCTGAAATGTCCAAAACGGATCGCTATTTTAAATGAAAAATGTTCGGATATTCCAAATCCACCTAAACCAATCACTACTCGTTGGGGTACATGGATTACAGCAGTCGAATATTATTGCACATATTTAAATGAAATAAAAAGTGCAGTTGAAGAATTCAACGAGAATGCCCAGTGTGTGAATGTTGTAAAAGAGCTTATAAAAGATCAATCTCTACATTCAAATCTCGTCTACATTACAACAAATTTTGGATTTTAACCACATGCAATTACACAATTAGAAAAAAGAGGTATTTTTTATTTTTGTTTCAAGTATTTGATGTATTTATATATTATTATTTTTTAGGCGAAACCTTGGCAAAAAGTATAGGTATTGTGTTAGAAGCAAAACAAAAGTTAGAGGAAGCTAATGGCGAAGTAGTGAAATTGATTTTAGAAAAATGCAATCGTGTTTTTTCAAAAAATAATGGATGGGCAGAACTTCAAAAAGTCAATAGTATTCATAATGGCACTGCACTAAACGTAAATGTGGAACAGTATGATTCAAATGATTTAGTTTATATGAAATATGCACCGATTACATCGGTTGACGTGGAAAGGTCTTTTTCTATGTATAAAAATAAATTAGCACCCAATAGAATGAGTTTCAATAAAAGTAACTCGACTAAATATATGGTTGTGAATTCCTTTTTTAATATTTAATTTTATGTGTAATTGAAATTTGCTTTTTTAGAATTAAATTAATAAATGCTTTTTTTGGCTACTTAAGATGCTTTTTTAAGGATTTATTTTGCTACAAAATCCAAGCCCTAGTTATCAGTATTATGACTAATGACATTCTTGTTTTACCGTTCCTATGTAGTGAAGCATAAAAATACAATGATGAAGTCAGAATTTAGAGGTCAGACTTAATTTTTTTACTATTTGAAATATATAGTATTTTTATACACACCTGGCAGTATATAATTTTTATTAAATAATTGAATTATAAAATGTATGAAAATGAAATGTATGCTTACAATGCCCATAATGGCATAATATATGTCGGTTAGTAAAATGTAGATACTAATTGATAAAAATAAATAGTAATTAATACTTAAATTTTAAATACATTAGAAAATCTATTTTTTAAGGAATATTTTAATTACTAATTTTTAAAAATTTATTAAATACTATGTATACTGTATAATATGTACTTAAATACTATTAAAAGTATTTTTATACAATAACGTATCACTAATTTTAAGCAAACACATGGAATTTGTTATCGCCGTAGGGGATACCCGAAGTCATCGGCGTAACTAAGGGGGGGGGGGATTAGCACCACCGTACTTCTATTAAGCCCACCTATGAGGTTTTACTTTTTAGCCCCTCCTTAGGCTTGTAGTTAAAACCCAAATCGTTACAAAAAAAATGTGTAAAATAATAAATTATTATATTATAAGATATGATATAAAATAATTGATATTGTGTATGTATGTACCATTTACGAATTTATCGTAATTGGTCATAGTTTTCACGGATGAAATGTGTTTATGTATTTGAGGTAATAGAGTAAGAGCTTATCTGCGTATTGCATAGTAGTTTCAAGCTTACCTATATAACGCCCTTATTATATATAATATTAATATATTATTTTATAACCTTTAAAAAGGTGGGGCCCGTGTCTCGTATTCGTATTACCTATATTAGTTGTATTGCCCTTTCGTACATTGGTTGAATATTATAGTAGTATATATTTAAATACTATTTATTTTCACTATTAGTAGGTACATAGATTTTAATAACCAAATTATGGGTTTTTTTTTATTATCAAACATATCTAACCTAACCACACCAATCCGCTTTTGAAAGCATGCATTAAATCCTATTTGTGCTTAGTTTCTACACCAATCGAACAGTAACCTTACATACTTACTCCGACCGTTTATCTGTGGCAGGGATGAAATTAAAGGTGGGTTAGGGTTAATAGATTCCCCCAGAACCTTAATAACATTTGTGTACAAGAAATTAAGACTTTCTTTTATAAGCTGCGTAAGTAGCTACCTTCATTATATTATGATACAAACAAAATAAATTTAATATTTTGAATAAATTCACTTTTTAAGTTATAACTTATTATCCAGCATTATTTTTTTTTGAAACATATGTATTTCAACAAGTTAAAAACAATAGTGTAAAATATATTTCCGGAAATTATTATTTTGGAATTTAAATCATTTCGAAGTTGCAATATTAAGTTTATACGCAAACGCATAACACGCTTATAGAGAAATTTGATTTCCTTACGTTTTTTCACAATTTAATAATGATAGCGAAATCACAATTTGCACATTCAGAGTATCACTTTATTTCTACAACAAATTAAACTAGGACATTAAAAAAAAAAATTAACACATTGACCTCGTAAACAGTATTATGACTATCTTGTTCTAAATCTTATGATATTATATAGTTATAGTAGATTAATTACCCTTCATAATATATTTGTTATGTTAGGTTAGGTTGTTAGGTTTGATCATAATATTTTAATTAAATTATTTTTGGGGAATATTTTAAATACTATTTTTTATGAGCTTATTAAATACAATGTAGTTACTCAAATACTTTTTGATAGTATTTTTGATAAGCAAACAAATTGTATTATTGTACAGATTATCGGTCGGTGTAAGAAAGTGTGATTACTGTTCGGCCTGTTCGACCTGTGTAAAAACTAACATATTATGTAATATATTAAATACCAGCGGTTCTCATCCTTTTAATATTTGCGTACCACCTGCACTGTTTGAAAATTGTTATGTATCACTAAATTTAAGTAAATTCTATCACTAAACTTGAACAAATAACGTTTTTTTTCTCTTACCAAAACTATATACGTTATATTTTTACATACGTTTAATTTTTATTTATTAGTAGTGTTACGTGCTGCCCCTTCAGGGATTCACTATGTGGATGATTTGAAAATAATAGTTGTTCGCGCCGGCGGTAGCGTCGTAATAGTCCGTCCACACCGACCGATCACACACACACACACACACCGCAAGTTTTGTATTTATTATTTTTATGTCAATTGTGTCGTCCGTGAATTATTATGTAATATATAAATGTAGATAATGAATTATGTAATGCAGCCGCCGACGGCTCGCTGTGTGGAAGCTTTAACACGGCCGCCGGAATAGTCAGTCTATCCCGTTACGCCAACGCCGAAATTACGCTAATCGCCGGCATTTTATTAGATACATTTTTGGCTCGAATAGCCAACAATATTATTATACTTTTTGTAGGCGCGAATCGCCGCCAGTGTCTTTTTATTATTATTGTAATAATTCATTGTGTATTATAGGCGCGAATCGCCACAAATATTATTATACTCTTTGTAGGCGCGAATCGCCGTCAGTGTCTGTTATTATTATTGTAATAATTCATTGTTTATATAGGCGCGAATCGCCACAAATATTATATAGTTAGCATCGGCTCTAATAGCCGTTTGCATATTTTATTATTTTGTTGGCATATACCGCAACGCTAATCGTCGGGTTATTTTAAACAGTATCATATTATAACTGTACTTAGTTATTGCTATTTAAATTATTGTCTGGCTTGAATAGCCAGTGAATTTATATTATTATTGTTGTGTGTCTATTATAAAACTATTATACAGGCAAGGGTAGCAGCTGGCCAGCCGTGCACCGTCCAAATTGTGAGTTATTATTTATTATTTATTATTATATCCTGTTGGGCCAGAAGGGCCACAATATTATTAGTCATATTTATACCTTTATGTTGCTGTGATTTTTTTTATATTCCTTGTGTCCACAAATAATTATTTATTTTGTGTACAATACAACAACCATTTTTACCAGCAACCGTGTTATCCATTATTAAATAGAGTTACCTTTCTGTCATTATTTTATAAGCTTACACACTATCACATCTACACACTCACACACCCACCACACACTAGCACTCTCTGGTCTTGCACGGCGAACCCGTCCACTTCCTTTGAGTCGCTATAACATATATACACACAAACACAAGTCGATCGGTGTGTGAACGTTGCGTACAAGTATTGCTGTACCGGGCGCACGAGCTATAATTGTATCGTTCCCGGCGCGATCATTTTGGTGACCTCGACGTGATTATCATATTATCTAAGAGTCACGCGTAACAAGTATTATCGTCGTTATATATGTCATAATTATAATTGCCGATTTATAACGTTTCGTACGCGATTATATTATATCAAGAATAGCAATATTTGAATGAAATAAGCTGAGTATTTGTGTTTTATTATATAAATGTCACAAAGAATTACTAATGCAAATCAATATCGTTTTAGAGTTATCAATTACTGTTACATATATCTTGATTCGCTTAATTAATTGAGATTCGCGATATATTACTGTATATTCGTTCCTTATTAATTCGTCGTAAATTCGTAAGTTTATCGGATCAAGATCGCATTATTGTCATTATGGTTCTCGATGAGGATAATGAGAAACAGATGATCTTATTAAGAAAAAAACGTGGAGTGGTGAAGGCCTCATTAACACGACTTCGTAATTTTGTAAAGGAATTTGATCACAATGAACAGTCAATCTCTCTCCTCGAGTTTCGTCAAGAAGAATTACCTAATATAAATAAAAAATTTGACGCAGTTCAATGTGAGATTGAGTTAATTACGGAAGAACCAGAGAAGGAAGAAGAAGAACGAGCATTATTTGAAAGGAACTACTTCGAAACAAGATCTCAAATGCAAGAAATCATCAACACCCGGAGCTCTTCAAGTACGGTAGGGCCAAATACATCGTTTGGATCGTCAAGTAATACAAACCGGGTTAGATTGGCACCTATACCTTTGCCCACATTTAACGGTGACATTGAAAACTGGGAGGCCTTTTATGATGTTTTTAGCGCGTTGGTTCACAATGATGAAGGGCTTACGTCAGTACAAAAATTATATTATTTAAGATCCTGTTTGAGTGGTCCAGCTTTAGATATCGTTAGTTCAATCCCGATGGTCGACGGAAATTATGAGGTGTTTACCGAACGGCTGAAGCAGAGATATGACAACAGAAGCCTCGTGATACAGACGCACATAAGAGCGCTTCTTGATGCACCTCGTGTAGATACCGCTACCATAGAAGCGTTACAATTACTACATTCACACATTGGAAGTCATGTAGCTGCGCTTAAGGCCTTAGGCCAACCAATAGAGCAGTGGGACGCATGGCTAGTTACCATTATTCTAAGGTGTCTTGACAAGAATACGGCACATGAGTGGCAGCTTCGACAAGAGGACTCGCAATTACCCAAGTACATAGACATAGAAAGGTTTTTAGCCAGAAGATGTATTGCATTTGAAAATTCAAACTCGGAAATACAGTCACGATCTCATAGTCAACCAATGGCAACAGGCCAACACCAATCAACTAGTAAACAAAGAAAGTCGGAGAAAACTACCAAAATGGCATTTTTAGTCACTGGAAGGGGTCAGACCACAAAATGTCCATGCTGTACCGGGTTGCATAGGATATATGCGTGTGACAAGTTTAAGGACTTGAGTATAAATGATCGTCTAAATATTATACAAGACACTCATTTATGTTTTAATTGTTTGTCCGCGTATCATACAACGAAAACATGCAAGTCAAACGGTTCATGTGGAGAGTGTGGGTTGAAGCATAATACTCTACTACATTTCTCAAAAAGTGTATCCGATGACCAGAAGGTTAGCAATACAAGTGAAGGAGAATCATCTGCAACTGGTGCGTTATCAGCTACCTTATGGTCATCAGGGAACCGTTATGCATTTTTAGCTACAGCACAAGTGATCGTCAAAAATACAAATGGAATGCAGTTCATATGTCGTGCCGTGTTAGACAGCGGCGCTCAAGTGAATTTTATATCTAAAAGGTTACAAAACGTACTTAAACTATCAGGAGAAAGGGTTGCATTGCCAGTGAGTGGAATCGGTTCAAGCAGAACACAATCGACTACAAGGGTAGACATCAAGGTTTGTTCCCGAGTATCACCATTCCAAGCTAACATATCATGTTACGTGTTACCATCAATTGTCAACACATTATCATCAAGTACAAGACCCTCAGACGGCTGGGGAATCAAAAAAAATATACTCTCACAGTTAGCTGACCCTCAGTTCGACCAAGCAGGTACCATCGATATGTTAATGGGTGCAGGAATATTTTTTGAGTTGTTAGAGTCAGAAAGGATTCCGCTTCAAACTGGTAATCTCACATTACAATCCACAAAATTAGGCTGGGTTATGACCGGAGAGTTTAACGTTAATTGCTTAGTGAGTATTGGAGCGTCATTAGAAGACGAATGGCGAACAATGAAAACAGATCAAGGATTGTTCGGTAGGTTATCCAAGGCCAATAAGCGTCATGTAGAAGAACAGGAAACGGTACGACATTTCGAAAAAACTGCCACCAGGAGAGCTGATGGTCGGTTTGTGCTCCGTCTACCTGTAAAACCAGAAGTTAGCCAACTAGGCGATAGCATATCTATGGCCATGTCACGCTTCATTAGCGTTGAAAGAAGATTATCACGAGATGAACAACTACGTACCGAGTATGTAAAATTCATGACACAATATTTAGAAATGGGTCACATGGAGGAAGTAATTGAAAACGAAATTCCAACATCAAGGCAATTTTACTTACCACACCACGCAGTGGTCAAAACGGCCAGTCTAACTACAAAGGTACGAGTAGTTTTCGACGCATCAGCTAAGAGCTCATCAGGACTATCTTTAAACGATGTCCTAATGTGTGGCCCGAGTATCCAAGAAGAATTGTTTTCGATCTTATGTCGGTTTAGAAGTCATCAGTTCGTTATCACTGCGGACGTAGAAAAAATGTTTCGACAGGTAGAGGTTGCAGAAGAAGACCGAAACTTGCAGCGTATCGTCTGGAGGTCAAACCCTAGTGAAGCGTTACGGACTTATAGACTGGGAAGAGTTGCATACGGTACAACTTCTGCTTCATTCATGACCACAAAATGTCTGTCAGTCCTATCAGAAGAATTCAACAGTCAGTTTCCCAATGCAGCTAAGGCAGTACGAACAGATTTCTACATGGATGACCTCCTGTCTGGTGCACAAACTGAGGAAGAGTGTTTACGTCTACAGAGGAATATTACTAGGATATTGAATTCAGCAAAAATGCCATTACGAAAATGGTGTTCAAACTCGCAGTCAGTACTCGAACATATCGACAACAAAAATGATGATGAGTTATTAGTGTTAGATTTGGGTGAAAATGACGTAATTAAATCGTTAGGCCTATGTTGGAAGCCAGTGGTAGACGTCTTTCAGTTCAACGTAGCGATTTCTGACAAGAACAGAGAAGCAACTAAGCGTAGTCTCCTGTCCGCTCTAAACAGTATATTTGACCCACTAGGATTCCTTGCTCCAGTGTTGGTAAAAGGAAAAATTTTTCTGCAGCAACTATGGCTCGTTAAAGCAGATTGGGATAGTTCATTGTCTGTTGAAATAAAACAAAAATGGTACAATTACTGGTCAGACCTCAGTACGCTTAAAACACTGGAAATTCCAAGAAAGGCAGTCGCATGTGCAGGATTAAGGACCGAGTTTCACGGCTTTTGTGATGCATCAGAAAATGCCTATGGTGCATGTATTTATGTACGGTGTAAACTGCCAAGCGGAGTATGGCAATCACGATTATTGTGCGCATCTACTCGGGTCGCCCCTCTCAAGGGAGCTACAATCCCTAGATTAGAATTGGGAGGAGCCCTAGTACTGGCTCAGTTAGCAATGAAGGTAGCCAAGTCATGGAAGGTTGACATACATAAATTTTACTTGTGGACCGATTCAACTATAGTGTTGGGATGGTTGAATAGCCAATCTAGTCGCTTGAAAACTTATGTGTCAAACCGTGTTGCACAGATTTTAGATATTACCAATACTGAGCAATGGTACTATGTGAGGACTTATGATAATCCAGCAGATGTGTTATCGAGGGGTGTGAAGGCGCAAGACTTGAAAGGCATCGAGTTGTGGTGGAGTGGACCAAAATGGCTATCTCATGAGCAAAATGGTTGGCGATTCGAACGAGTATCACTGCCAACTGGAGAAGAATTACCTGAGCAGAAAACCGTACGTTTCGTTCTTTTAACAGTGCCGTTACCAATGCGACTTGTTGATTCATGCTCAAACTGGCAACGCCTACGTCGAGCAACTGCGTGGATTCTGCGGTTCATTGAATTCATAAAAACTAAACGCACCCCACAACTAGTACGCTATCTGACAGTTAAAGAGTTAATGGTTGCTGAACAGAGACTGATAACTTATGCTCAAAGGGAGGCCTTTCCGGAGGAGCATGAAGCATTAGCAAAAAATAAGGACATTCCTGGTCGAAGCAAGTTAAGGTCATTGAACATCGGTCTAAGGTATGGCATGATAGTAGTGGGTGGTCGTCTTGACAATGCCAATCTTTCACAAGACCAAAGACAACCAATAATTCTTCCATACAATCACAGAATTACACAGTTGATATTCTTAGATTATCACATGAAATTATTGCATTGTGGTCCTCAGTTATTATTAGCGGAAATCAGGCAGAGGTATTGGCCGCTGTCTGGTAGACTATTAGCGCGCTCAACAGTTCGAAGGTGCGTGAAGTGTGTACGGAGCAAACCGACCTTTCAAATTCCAATAATGGCGCCATTACCAAAGGAAAGAGTACAATGTTCACGTCCCTTCACGTACACGGGCGTGGATTTTGCAGGACCGTTAATCATCCGAAGCGGAATCAGGGGTCGATCAGGAACAAAGGCGTGGGTATCAATATTCGTGTGTTTTTCTACAAGAGCGGTTCATATAGAAGCAGTCGAGGACTTAACGAGCAAGGCTTTTATAGCGGCCTTAAGACGATTTGTTGCTAGACGAGGCAAACCCGCAGAACTGTGGAGCGATAACGGAACAAACTTCGTTGGAGCGAACAAGGAGTTGACCAAATATACTCAACATCTTGGCAGTCAGCTAGCAAATGAAGGGATCACCTGGCGCTTCAATCCCCCATCAGCCCCTCATTTTGGAGGGCTGTGGGAAGCAGCAGTTAAGAGCGCTAAACACCACTTGGCTAGGACTACTGGAGAGGCAAAGCTAACTCTAAGTGAGCTCAGTACACTGCTATGTCAAATTGAAGCCTGCCTCAATTCCCGACCATTGACACCTATGAGCAGCGATCCTAACGACTTCACCTCACTTACCCCAGCGCACTTCTTACTCGGTGCACCTGTAACGTCGTTCCCAGAACCTGATTTAAATGGCGAAGAACCACATGCAATGCGACGTTGGAAATTTGTACAACATCTTCTTCAAACTTTCTGGAAGCGATGGCACATGGAGTACCTACCCCAACTACAGGTCCGTGGAAAGTGGACATCAGGAAGCTCCAACCTAGCCATAGACGATTTAGTAATTGTCAAAGAAGACAACCTACCGCCCTTTAAGTGGCACTTAGCACGCGTTATAGAACTACATCTAGGTTGTGACGGTAACGTAAGGGTTGTGTCCGTACGTAACTCTTCCGGTAAAACAACGCGCCGTCCAGTCGCAAAACTTTGCAAGCTCCCAATCGATGCAGAGGAGGCTGTTGAAAAATAGATTTCTCAACGGGGGGGAGAATGTTCGCGCCGGCGGTAGCGTCGTAATAGTCCGTCCACACCGACCGATCACACACACACACACACACACCGCAAGTTTTGTATTTATTATTTTTATGTCAATTGTGTCGTCCGTGAATTATTATGTAATATATAAATGTAGATAATGAATTATGTAATGCAGCCGCCGACGGCTCGCTGTGTGGAAGCTTTAACACGGCCGCCGGAATAGTCAGTCTATCCCGTTACGCCAACGCCGAAATTACGCTAATCGCCGGCATTTTATTAGATACATTTTTGGCTCGAATAGCCAACAATATTATTATACTTTTTGTAGGCGCGAATCGCCGCCAGTGTCTTTTTATTATTATTGTAATAATTCATTGTGTATTATAGGCGCGAATCGCCACAAATATTATTATACTCTTTGTAGGCGCGAATCGCCGTCAGTGTCTGTTATTATTATTGTAATAATTCATTGTTTATATAGGCGCGAATCGCCACAAATATTATATAGTTAGCATCGGCTCTAATAGCCGTTTGCATATTTTATTATTTTGTTGGCATATACCGCAACGCTAATCGTCGGGTTATTTTAAACAGTATCATATTATAACTGTACTTAGTTATTGCTATTTAAATTATTGTCTGGCTTGAATAGCCAGTGAATTTATATTATTATTGTTGTGTGTCTATTATAAAACTATTATACAGGCAAGGGTAGCAGCTGACCAGCCGTGCACCGTCCAAATTGTGAGTTATTATTTATTATTTATTATTATATCCTGTTGGGCCAGAAGGGCCACAATATTATTAGTCATATTTATACCTTTATGTTGCTGTGATTTTTTTTATATTCCTTGTGTCCACAAATAATTATTTATTTTGTGTACAATACAACAACCATTTTTACCAGCAACCGTGTTATCCATTATTAAATAGAGTTACCTTTCTGTCATTATTTTATAAGCTTACACACTATCACATCTACACACTCACACACCCACCACACACTAGCACTCTCTGGTCTTGCACGGCGAACCCGTCCACTTCCTTTGAGTCGCTATAACATATATACACACAAACACAAGTCGATCGGTGTGTGAACGTTGCGTACAAGTATTGCTGTACCGGGCGCACGAGCTATAATTGTATCGTTCCCGGCGCGATCAATAGTAGTCAAATTAGATTTATAAATGCAGTGTTTTAACAGAATGAAATGTATAATATCGTCGTGGTAATAGTAGTAGTAGTAGTCGTCCTGTATATGGCTAGTGGCGTGAAGTCGCTTCTACGTTGCTGGTCTAGGTACATCTGTCTTTACTGTGTTCCCAGCCCTCCTATATAATATGATGTCGGTTCCTTTAATGGATCCTGTGCATGGACAGGGTGTCCTTGAGGTGGATGTAGCTGGTCCAATAAGTTGTTATTCTCGCAACCGTCGCCTCGTAATGATAACTTGTTGTTGGCCGCTCCCCTTGATTAGCTTGCCAAAATAGAATGTGGTTTTTAACTATGAGGTTACGTCTAAGAGGCCATAACAACTCAAGGAAAACTCTCTCTGCGAGTAGAATAATACATATTATACACTAATACATGAATCGATTACCAAAATATTATATGTCGACGCCAGATAATGCGTTAAATTTAATTGTTAATTGTCGCCACCGTATCGCCATATATCCCTCCACCGTCCGTCTCACATACACACTCGCACGCACACCTGAGCATTGTTTATTTTTATTTTTATATTGTTCTAGAGATTATATTTTATGTAGATTAGGCCGCGACGCGGTATCGGTCACATAGGCCGCCGCAAATGAACCAGTACGGTTTTTCGTAGTGTAATCGAAACAGCCATTATTACGTGCGCAAATCGCCGTTTTTCCAAATTAAATTATAGTTGTTTTTTGTCGGCACGAATTGCCAGTGTATTATATTATTGTAGGCGCAAATCGCCACGTAAACTGTTATTATATTATTGTAGGCGCAAATCGCCACGTAAACTGTTATTATATTATTGTAGGCACAAATCGCCACGTAAACTGTAATTATATTATTGTAGGCGCAAATCGCCACGTAAACTGTTATTATATTATTGTAGGCGCAATCGCCACGTAAACTATTATTATATTATTGTCAAGGCGCAAATCGCCACGTAAATTAGTATTATATTGTTGTCAAGGCGCGAATCGCCAAAATTATTATTGTTATTATATTTTTTTATCTTGTGTGTGTGTGAAACTTTATTTTCATTATATAGCTAGGACCAGCTGGCCAGACTGCGCTCCACAACTGTGAGTTATTTTATCATTATATCTTTGTCATATTAATTATTATCGTGCCGGAAGGGCCGTATAAATATTATATTTTATCTTGGTCGTAAGGGCCACCGATTAATTATTTATATTATACTTTTTTTATAAACTATATTATTGTGTTGCTGTGATTCTAATATAGCTACATTATTATTGATATCGTGAATTATACAACAACTAATTATTTACTTGAAACGTGTTACCTTTTATTATTAGTTTTCTTTTAAGCACACACTCACACAAATACACACATACACACCGCATTCATATTACGTAGCTCGTCGGTATTCGTGAGGCGATCCCGACCGCTGCCGACTGAGTTACTCACACACAAACACACCATAGGTCATAGTGTACAAGAGTCGGTAGGTGATTAGTGGTGCGCTCGAAGTATATCTGGTGTCCGGGCATACTTGATAATATTTTTAGTACTCCGGCGGTTTCAATTATATATTATATTAGTACGTAAAGCTATTCATTTACAGTAGCTACGAAATTATAATTTTATATTAGCATTTAATGCATACTAATAATATTATAAATGCACGATTATTATTTATATTATTAATAATATCAAATAAACCAAATAATATTTAGTCCATAATAATGCATTCAATTTAAGAGGAGACTTCCTTATTGTGTACCACCATATGATTAAAAATTATATTAACGTGTATGAAAATGAAATATAATTATATACAATAACATATTTTTCTACCGTGTAGAATTTTATTTATTGTTGCTCCCTTTTGCGTTTATGCGTGTAAATATGCGTGTGGTACATGTTTATACAACCATATACCTACATGGTAATCTCACTTGTGAAAACACTGTCTTCTCCTTAATCCAAAATATACCTAGGTACCTATAACTACAGTTTTTCACCAAAAAAATCGTTCACGTAGGTATATTTATGTATACTCAGACGGCGCAACAAATAGAATGTAGTGTTCAGGGTTAAATCACACAAAACCACATGAATAAATTACTGTTCTTTTATTAGCACAAAAACAGGTTGTCGTAATTCACTTGTACAAAAACTAAAAAATAATTATAGCAACTAACACTAACATCAATTCTATCTAAAATTCCGACTGCTTTTGTAGAAACAATAAAAATATTTTTAACATTAAATTTTATGAAACAATAAATTTAACGTTGCCTGTTAGTACAGTTTCCAATGAACGCTTTTATTCGACATTGAAAAGTGTCACAAATTACTTACGTTAAATTTTAATAAATCTGTAGATTGTAGATAGTTTTGCTAGGTAAATTAAAATCTAGAAGATTCATATTTATTACAATTTTAATGTAAAATGTAATTAATTTATAAAGTTATATAATAAACAGTGTGATTTTTTAAGTATGATCACATTTCCTTTAATATTTAATTTATTCAAATTTTGAATTTTTAAAATTCAAAATTATATTCATACAAAGTTTGAATTAGTATATTTTCGTATATTCTAGGAAAAGTGCATATTTGAGAAATGTACACTATACATAAAACTACACACTTGACATTAAAATGGGAGTTACCGTGGTGGGCTAAATATCTGTGTGCGCATGGATATAATAGTAAAAAGTTGGGCATGTGGGTGTCGCTCTGTTGTACAGTAGGTTACAAGTGGGTCACTATAATGGATAATGTTAAATTTAAATTCAATGATATAATATTATTCTATAAGAAGAATGATTCTGAGTGAAAACGGTCAGTCAGCCTATGATATTACTAGGCACGAACTATTGTGAAGTAGTTCGTTTTACTAAGTAAATTTAATGATATTATTGTGAATAAAGTAAATTATATATTTACCTATTTACGTAGAACCTTGTATTTAATTTTCAATGCTTAGCTATAAAAGTTGATCAATTTATACATTTTTAACTACAAAATAATTATTAAACTTTAAGTTTGATAAATTTTGTCAATATTTGAACATTAAATGCTTATAAATTAAATTGTGCCTATGTATTTTTATATTTTTCAACTGCTATCGTAACAATATATCAGGAGCCTTGCATTAAATTTTCACGCTTTTTTATTGATATTTATAGAAAAAAAACTAAAAAAATTGAAAACTGACAATGTCCGCGAACACCTCAAAATAAGTCAAAATATTTGGAAATTGTTATGGTGTATAGTAAATGCTAATATAAACATTCAATCAACATTTCATGTACTTACGGTAAATTATTCAAAACTTGCACTAATAACCAAAATCGATTTTGATCGAAAACAGATCTTGCGTAAAAGTTCCCGTTTTTCCTTAATTTTTCTTCTGTTTTTCACGGCACTTTTGAAAACTGCTGGGAAAGTTTTACTTTTGACACCTCCAAAGTACCAATTAGATTTACTTTCCTATCAGAAAATTGTGCTTTGCCATGTGTGTATGAAAGTTCTCTATATATCAATTAGTTATAACTTCAATACTAAGTCTGACCTCCAAATTCAGGTTTCACCATCGTAATTTTATGCTTCACTACATAGTTACGGTAAAACAAGATATTCATTAGTCATAATACTGATTACAGTGTGTAAATAAATAATATGTTGATGAAGTGAAAATTGTGTTCTTTTTTTTTTTAATACCTAATGTAGTTTAATGCCTTGTAGAAATAAGGTGACTCGCTGATTGTGCAAATTTTGATCATTATTAACTCGTTAAAATACTTATAGAAATCAAAAATCCAAATGCTCTATAAGCGTGGCAGTAAAGTACACTGTTGTGCTTGTGCGTACACTGAACGAAAAAATACTATACAAATCAACAAATATATTTTATTAATTATCAATCAATGATTTTTCATAATTTCAATCAAATTATTACTCATTCAATGATATTTTGATTAAATTAATTAAAATTTTATGGAATCAAGTATTTTGAATTTATTAAATCAACAATGATTAATTAATTCAATAAAACCTATACTGTTACTTATTTGTATAAATATAATAAAATAATTTTTTGTTTTTATTAGTTCAAGTAAAATTGTATTTAATTAAATAATTTGAGTTTGTAAAATTAATAATATTTATTTTAAATTCAAGAAAATAATTTTATCGAGCTATAAGCTTATAATGAAAATAGATTTTTAGAAAAAAAACCCAACCTATGGCAATGATGCCAGTTTTATTATTATTTATACCCGTTGCCCGTTGGGTTTTCCTTAGTAAGTAGGTAAAATAATAAATAGTATAGTAAAATGTATAAATATTATTTATTGATCCAAATATCGTCATATTATCATACCTACTATCGTTTATTACTGTATTGTTTTGATGTCTTCTGCAGTCGGTCGTTGGTGTTACAATATCTTAGTTACAGTTGGCCGTTACTCGTAAGGTACTACCTACTTATACAGTTTGCAACTTACGAGTTGTCTTCTTACAGTTACTACCTATATACAGTTTGTCAGTTTCCAATTTACAAGTTACAGTTATTAGTTAATAGTTACTATACAGCTGTCAGCTACTACAGAACTAACTATAGGTATAGTTAGTTCTTACTTAGTCCTGTCCTGTTGACTGGCGTGTTGTGGTAAGTAATGATTTTTTAAATATTGTTAGAGCTGTATTCATATTTGATGCTTAAAAATAAGTATTGCTTAAGCTAGTTTTCTTAATTTGAAAAATAAAAAAATTGTGATGATAACTTAAGCAATGCTTAAGGTAGGTCTCGACTAACCTTAATTTAAGTACCTACCTTATACTTTTTCCTTTCTTAAGCCAAACCCTCAATCTCGTTTATGAATCTCATTTTAGTTATAAGTATATAGCTTAAGCAATACTATTTCTCCAACTATGAATACAGCCCTTAGTCTACGGCTTGGAACTTAATGCTTTATAAATTTAGTAAATATATATACCAACATGCAATTATGCATGTAATGTTACAAAATGTGTACATTATAAGGTTATGGACTGGATTTAAATCGCTATAACAGCAAATCCAATAAACAAAAAAAATATGGAAATGCAACTAGTTTCATGCCCTATAGGCTATAATATAACTTATTTAATATACTAAAGTAATTTTACCATTTTACAGGTGCATTGTGCTTTTAAAAATATTGTAAATTGAATACAGCTTTAAATAGATAAAACCATAATAAAGGTAATAAGTAATAACTTTTGACTTAGAATTATGATTTGTTTTATTTGTAAAATTAGTGTAGATACATTTTCGGCATTGGCTTTTCACTATAAATTTATGCATTTTCTTGATCCTTTAAGCTCATATGAGTGTTCTGAGAGCAACTGTTCTCAAACATTTCAAAATTTGAATGGTCTTAGAAGGCATATACTTAGGATACACAATAATAGTTCTAAACTTACTGAAGTTAATAGTGATTTTAATACAAATACCTCGACAAATACCATGATAAACCCAAGTCATATTAATACTTCTTGTGCACCATTAATTGATACAAATATGAATATGTTAAATAATAGTAGTATCACTTCACCATTGTTGAATACTAATCATTTTAATTTAAAAGAAGCTTTAGATTTTCTAAATGTGTCAGCTGTTAAATTTAGTCTTCAATTACATAATAATAATAACTTTTCTAGAAAAGATATTTTAAATATTCAATGTGAAATTTCTGATAAAATATTAAATTCAATTATATTATTGCTCAAAGGTACTTTACTAGATAAGATTAATGATCCTTTATTAATATCAACCACAAATATGATTATATCTGAAATTTCTTCACTTTTTAAATATTGTGGTAGTGAATATAAGTTGAACAAGTGGTTGTCTAACAAGGAATTAACTGCAGATATTGTGCAATTCACAATAAATAATGAAATCAATTTTGTGTCTCATGCTGGTGAAAATGAGTATGATGAAATAAATACAAAGGGAATTTTATTTCCATTAAAATTCCAGTTTCAAAAATATTATGAAAAAAATGATTTACTTATTCAAACATTACAATTATATGATAATTTAAATATCTCAGATGATAGTTTTTTATCTAATTTCATTCAAGGGTCTTTATGGAAAGATAAAGTAAAATTATATCAAAATAAAATAGTTCTTCCTTATTTCATATATATTGATGACTTTGAAATCAACAATCCCTTAGGTTCAAATGCAAATTTTCAATCTATATCTGCTGTATATTATAGTTTTCCTCTGAGTAAAAACAACTCAAAAATTTCAGAAATATTTTTAGCTGCTTTAATTAAAGCAAAAGATTTAAAACATTTTGGAAATGATTTATGTTTTAAGAATTTAGTTGATGAATTGAATAGCTTAGAAAGAGATGGGATTTCTATAAACACATCGTGTGGTAAAAAAAACGTGCATTTTATTTTGGGATTAGTTATTGGAGATAACTTGGGTCTAAATTGTATATGTGATTTTAGTAAGTCATTTTCTGCTAATTTTTACTGTCGATTTTGCAAAGTAAACAAATCATTGACCAAACATTTGGCTGTAGAAGATGAATCAATGCTTAGAGATGTTCATAATTATCAAACAGATGTTGAAATAAATGACTTTAAGGTAACAGGTATATACAAAGAATGTATTTTGAATCAAATCGATTCTTTCCACGTTACAACAAATTACTGTATTGATGTTATGCATGATCTTTTTGAAGGTGTTTGTCACTACAATGTATGCCATATACTTAAATATTACATTTCAGATGTTAAAATCATTTCCTTGGAAACACTAAATAATAGGAAACAATATTTTAATTATGGTGCCATAGAAATAGGTAATAACTCTCATACCATTGAAAAACACCATTTATTAAATTTTCATTTAAAAATGTCGGCTAGAGAAATGATGTGTTTTATTCATTTTTTACCCTTAATGATAGGTGATTTAATACCTAATAACGATGATACTTGGCTATTTTTTTTAAACTTTCTGGAGATTATTGACATATTAATGTCACATAAGCTGACACAAGATTTAATAGCTTGCCTTAAACGACTCATAAAAAAACATAATTTAGATTATGTTACATTATTTAAAGACACATTAAAACCTAAACACCACTTCTTAACTCATTATCCTTCAATAATTCAAAAATCTGGACCACCTAGGCATTTTTGGTGTTTCAAATATGAATCGAAACACAGAGAACTGAAAATGTATGCCCGTGCTATAACATCAAGAAAAAATATAACCCTATCATTAGCAAAAAAATGCCAGTTAAAATTTGCAGATTTTTTATTAAACGGGACAAAAGATGATGATGTTATTAAAGCTAATAAACATAAAATTGATTGTAGTTACCATGAGATACTAGCTGGCAGATTAGGGGATACATTTAAAATATATGACTGTTACTCACAATTGAAATTTAAAGGTACAGTGTATAGAATTGGATATTATGTAACAAAATTTACATATGAACTTAGTTTTTATGAAATTTTAGAAATTATTCTAGTAAACACAACAAATGAAATCATATTAATTCTTAAACAAATTAGAGTTGATTGCTATGTTGAACATTTGAAATCATATAAGATCGACAAAAATAAATCTGAAATTCTTACTACAGCTATGCCAATAGAGGATTTTAATGGTCCACCAATAAACATTAATACAGTTTTGGATGGATCATTAATGATTCGATTAAAAGAATATTTCTAATGTAAATGCATATTATATGTATTTAGTTAGATATAACTGCATGTATCTTAAATAGATACATTTATTTTTAAATTTAATTACCTATTAATTACTTTCTTGATATTTGATTTTTTATCTTATTAATGTATTCTTAAGTCTTATATTTTACACTATTTAAATTAAAGTCACAATGAGCCAATCATATCAGTTACCAGACAACTGTTCAAATGTATTTGATAATATCAGTGTAGATGAGAATCAACCGATGGATATGTTATCTCCAACATTGGAAAATAATGAAGTTAAAGTCCTCTTAGAGTCATGGGATCTAGTGTTTCTGTATCAAACTTGCATAAGTAAATTATTAATATACCTACTAGTTTAAAAATGTATTTTAACTATAATTTAATAATTTGTTTAGATCATTATATTGATATGGCAGCGTTAAAAAACATGCAAGTACATCATGTAGAAAAACTTTTATTGTCTTATCCACTTGGCATAATAATAAAATTTGAAACAAGTCTTAAGTTATGGCAAAAACCACTATTTGTTAATATCAGTATGGATCAGAAACAACAGATGGATATGTTATTTCCAACAATAGAAAATAATGAAGTTAAAGTTATCTTAGAGTCATGGGATCTAGTGTTTCTGCATCAAACTTGCATAGGTAAACTGTTATATAGTCATTTTAAATGCATTTTAACTTTTATTAAATAATTTGTTTAGATAATTACATTGATATAGCAGCGTTAAAGAACATGCAAGTACATCATATAGAGAAACTTTTATTGCTTTATCCACTTGGCATAATAATTAAATTTGAAAAAAGTCTTAAGTTATGGCAAAATACGTTTTCGGAAAAGGACATAAATACTTTGACCAATATATCTGATTCATCAATAACGTCAGCGTTACCTTTATCTATTCCTCAGTCAAAAACATCATTTTGTCTTGAAACTGTATTTGAAGAAAATAATCAGTGTGCCTATGTAATTGATTATTTCCATCAACATAATTGTTTAAATGATTCATGCAGATCAATAATTGTAACTGCTATCATAAATCATATTATAAAAGCAAAAATATCAATGTCTATTACTTTAGCAAATGTTATAGGAGACACAATTGTTGCTAAATTCCCCACTGAATTAAAAGTAAGAGTTTTCAATAGTATAAACTAAGACTAACTTTGAAACAATATTATACAGTTTATTTTATTTTAGGACATATACTTCATTAAAGATTCCATTAATAAAACTCCTAAAGGGAAAATTTATTCTAAGTACTTCAATACCATCAAACAACTACAAAACCATGGTCTAGTTGATAAGAAAATATATCAGTCAACAGAAACAAATTTGCCTACAAACCGATCATCATCATCATTTGATAAAATGATAGGTATTTATATAACAAATTTAAATATGTCTTAAATGCATTTTCCATGTTTATAACTTAATTATTTCCAGAAATTGAAGATGTCAGTATATATATTTCACAATTGCATCATGAAGTACTTACATGGCCTGAAATAGAAACAATATGGTTGAAAACAACTAATTATAGATTAAAAAATATTAAAGAGGAGGGAAATATTTTTCTTCATTGGAAGCACTTTAAAGAACCAATGGGATATAGACTTGTGAGAAATTTATATTAACAAATTTCATTGTCTTGTACTTTTGTATTTCATTAATTTTGTATCTTAAAATATATTTTTCTAGGTTAATATTGATTTCAAAAAAATGTATCCTAACTGCAATTTTATTGAAAACTTTGAAAAATCTCAGGCAAATGTATTAACTGTACTGAAAGAAAAAATAAAAGACCCTAGTTCAAAAAAACAATTAGATGAAATGTCAAAAACTGCACACTTAACTGAAAGTAAATAATTCAATATATTGTTTGTTTTTAAGAATATTATATTATAATTAAAGATTTTTTTTGATTTTAGATTGTAAAAATGCTGTTCTATTCTTCCTTCTTCATTCGGTGTTTATTCCAACATCTAAAAAGACAACAAGAGATGAAAATGGCAAAATTTCATTGAAGAAGTTTTCAATTCGAGATTCTCAAAATAGTTTTGTCATATTGGGAAAAACTAGTGCAGAATTGGAGGAATTATTATCTAAAAAAAATACAAAAATTCAACCATGCTTGTTGATAGTTGGTGAAATTAATGATCCTAAACAAATAATGGTGTACTTCGATGGCATTAAATATATTATAAATACCATTGTAAAAGCCATTGAAATATGCTTTAATATTTTCTATGTTTTTAATATTGAATATCCGCTAGAATCTTCAAACTTTTGGTTATTTATTCAAACATACTATTTTAAGATTAAAACTATTTATGATAAGCCTTGTATACAAGTTAACCAAACAATTTCCCAACTAAAAACTTACGAAAAAAAAAACAATACTTAATTAAATGTATTAGTTTCCGGTTATTGGTTAACAATTTGGGGTAATTTTTATACTTTTTTTTGTTCTCAAATGTTATCATTATTATCTTTTATTATTATTAATTATACAAATAAAGTTAAAATACTTATACATTTTTAAATTTTATCTTACTGATGTGTTGGATGAATATATTATTTTACTGTTAATAAAATGTTTTAATAACTACTTGTTGTATAAACTGTTATTTAAATACTTAAGCTGTTATTTGACTACGTTTATGTGGTTTTAATATTATTTACTCCTAGTATGTTCCATACTATAATTCAATGATAAATATTGATAAATGGTTAAAAAAATGGTTAAAAACCAATAGTAAATTATTATTGGTATTTAAAATAAAATAGGATTTTTATTTTAATAAATCAATTAAATTCAATTTATTTATTCAATAAATATATTTAAATTTTTAAAAAAGAAGTATGATTAATTTAATAGTTTTTAACAATAGAATGAATAAATACATGATCAGTTTAATAAACTATTTTGATAAGATTCCTTCCCAAATATATAAAATAAATTTATTAAATTAATAACTTCTTTTTTAATTCAATAACTTTATTTATTGACTGCGAGTTTAATAAAATAAAATTTTTATTATTAATAATTGTCTTTATTGACCGTATTTTAATAATTTTATTATTAATTCAACTCATAGAATTATTAATTTAACCTAGTTTTTTCGTTCAGTGTACGCGTTAAAAATTAAAATCACAAACTTAATAACTATTTTATTAATAAATAATTATTTCCGCAAATGGTTTTGTACCATAATTGTTATGAACTCATTGAAATACATGTTTAAAATAAAAATTGTTATTGCACATCTGAAGCATAAGAGGAACCACTATTAGAATAGTTTTATATCACAGAATAGTGGCGTAATTATGAATTTGTATAAGAGAGTGGATAGACACTATTTTAAACATATAAATAAATACTAAATACATTTTAATATTAATTTTTGTGGTGAGTGGTAGCTGTATAATATTTTGATGACTATACTAAATACTAAATGAATATAATAAATACAAAATTTTAAAGTACAGTATTGAGTGGTAGCCGTGAATATAGGTAGGTACTATCTTATCAAAAATCCTAAAACTTATTAGATTTTGCTTTAAAATTCTACACAATTTAGTACCTATACAAAATATAAAATATAATATTATAATTGGCTTTATGTTACCCCAGCTACCTGCCATTTTTTTTAGATTTTCTTGAATCACACATATTTCATCGATTTAAGACTTAAGAACAATTGTACAAAATACAATTTGCTAAAATCATTATTTCGAAAGTTATTTCCTTCAAAAGTTGGTGAATTAACGTATTTTCAATGATAGGGAAATGAGCGGTACATACCTATATTTCTGTTTTACCGGACACCGTTTTTATCGAAACTTATATAGGTAAGCATGCTAAAAACGATGGTGAAGTCAGACTTTGGTGATCGGTCAGAGTTTTGCAGTTTTATCTATTTGAACTATTAATTTTAAAAATTCTAAGAATCAGAATTTGAATAAATTATATATTAAGGGAAAAGTGATCATCCTTAAAAAACACACTGTATATTGTATAACTTTATAAATTAATTACAATTTACATTAAAATAAATAAATTAATAAATTGTAATAAATATGTATCACAATAACGAAAATCTTCTAGATTTTAATTTACCTAGCAAAACTATCCCCAATCTACAGATTTATTAAGATCTAGTGCATCGGCTTCTTCTTTTCAGTTGCAATAATCATTAAATCACATAACCAGCTGTTATCTCTCATAGTTAAATGTAAGTAAGTTTTTGGTCACACTTTTCATGTCGAAAAAAACGTTCATTGGAAACTGTACTAACAAGCAATGTTGAATTTATTGTAAGTATTTTTAGTGTTTCTACAAAAGCACATGGAATTTTAGATAGAATTGCTGCTACAATTATTTTTTAGTTTTTGTACAAGTGAATTACGACAACCTGTTTTTGTGCTAATAAAAGAACAGTAATTTATTCATGTGGTTTTGTGTGATTTAACCCTGAACATTACATTTTATTTGTTGAGCCTTCTGAGTATACATAGATACACCTATGAGATTTTTTTGGTAAACAACGATAGTTATTGAGTAGCTACCTAGGTATATTTTGGCTTGAGGACAAGATAGTGTTCTTGCAAGTGTTAGTACCATGTAGGTAAATGGTTGTATAAACATATACCACACGTATATTTACACGTATAAACGCAAAAGCACAGTAACATTACATTCTAACACCGACTGCTAATCTGTGGAATAAAATATTATAGTATCTATTTTATTTGTAAAAATTATTGAGTTATAAAATGTATGAAAATGAAATGTATTATATTATCTATATTACATTCAGCTCTAAAACAATGTGTTTACTTATTAACAGTGACACATTATTGTATAAAAATACTTTTAAAAAATAATTGAGTAGGTACCTATCATACAATATACTTAGTATTTAATAAACTGTTAAAAATTATTATTTAAAATATTCCTCAAAATATAATGTTTTGATGTAGGTATTTCAAATTAAAGTATTAAATTCTATTTATTTTTATCAATTAGTACCTACATTTTACTAACCAACATAATATATTATGGGCATTGTGAGCATATATTTCATTTTCATACATTTTATAATTCAATGGTTTTAAAAAAATTATATGCTCTGAGGTGCAAGGGCGTCAGCAGAAATTTGTCAAAGGGAGAGCAAAATATTTTCCTTTTTATATTTTTTGTCTCAGTATCCTATTAGTAATAAATTATTTTCGTGACATATTTTCTTTTATATAGACAAGGAATGTAAAATTATTTATGAATTATACGTACATAGTTAGTTAAAACTTAATCTTACAGCATTAATATTAATTATTTGTTACGTAATTTTAAATTATCAAATTCATTATTTTTGAATAGACAAAATTATGTTGTTCGTTTTATAATTTTAGGTAATTTATAAAATTAAATATTTCTAGCCTATTTAGTCATTAATACCACAAACTTAAAATTTGTACCTATTGTAGGTACGATTTTTGACAATTTTGTTTTTAATTTCATTTTTCCATTTAAAGATTTTTAGAAAATTATGAAGATTTTTCTAAATTTAAATTTTTCATTTAAATGTATATAGGTAAGCATTCTAAAAAATGATGGTGAAGTCAGATATTGGCGGTCGGTCTGAGTTTTGAAGTTTTATTTGTTTGAAGTCCGAGACCCGACATCCAAAGTGGAAGGATGTTTTTGATTTTAATATTGTCCGAGCGAGTGACCACACAGGGTGTGTATGAAAACACAATATACTTCAATTAACTACAACTTTAAAAGTTTAAAACTAAGTCTGACCTCCAAATTCTGTCTTCACCATCGTATTTTCACGCTTAACTATTATACTGCCGTAGCCTGGATTTTTTTTCGTTTGGAGGGGCTCAAATATTTGCTAGGGCTATTACCGGATTTTTACAATATAGTAAGTTCGATACAACAATACCTATCTAAAACGGTTTTCCTCTTATTTATAGTTTACTCATATAGTTAAGAATTATAGGTATATATACTACTTTAAATTACTTAGTATGTCATCTCGTAAAAATTTAACATTAAATAAATATAAAATAAAAATGTCTATTATATTTTTTAGACTTTTTGGTTATAGAATAACCTACTTACGTTGTACCTTGTTTTAAATTTTCAATCCTTAGCTATAAAAATTTAATATTTTATAAACTTTGAACTACAAAACCCTCTTTAAATGTTCAATTTGATAGGTAAATGTTGTCAAAAATCAAACTTTTAAATTTAATTGCATATAAAAAAAATTGTGCCAAAAACAAAAATTGATTTTGTGATATTTACGTTTTTTCTTAATTTTACACCGTTCTTCCGGTGCTTTTGAAAAATACTGGGATGTTATTACTTTTGCCTCCACCCCCCCCCTCCAGAGCACTAACTAGATTCACTTTCCTATCAGAAAAGATGGTGTTGAAGAAAATCATCTAATAACATTTTTACTGTCCTAAAAGGTGATGACAGACACAAATCAAAATTTAAAAAAAAACACACATCATTGTAAAAACAAAACATTAAACTCAAAATCTAAAATTAACAAATAAAAAAATAATAGCAAATAATTAAACATTAATTGTCTATCATTAGGAACTAGTTGTACCTATTATATCACTGTTATTAAATTTATAATATAGCACTTTCAGCTGTAATTTATAGAACTGAGTTTGGTAGTTATGTACAGTGTTGTGCGTATGCGTATAAACTTAGAATTGCAAACTTTGGATTGATATAAATTCCAAAATAAAATGTAGGAACTAATTGATAAAAACAAATAGTATTAAATACATTAATTTAAAATACATAAGAAAAATTATTTTATTGGGGAATATTTTAAATACTATTTTTTAACAGTTTATTAAACACTAGGTGGATATTCAAATAATTTTGGAAAATATTTGTAATAAGCAAACCAATTGTATTAGTGCTCACTGTAAAACACATAAAACATTTCATTTTCATACATTTTATAGTTCCGCTCATTTCCCTATCATTTTTAACTAGTTAAAATACACAAATTTGCCAACTTTTGAAGGAAATAACTATCAAAATAATGATTTCAGCAAATTGTTTTGCACAATTTTATTGTTTGACGCGGTACGCAGCGGCCACCAGTACAAAGTACAGGTACCGCAGCGACCAGTCTACACTTTTCGTCAACCGCCACTACGGGCTACAGCGCGACAACGCCAACTCCCCACAAAAGCACAAGGTGGGACGGGAAGGCGAGTCGCGTAGAACGAGTACCGGTCGTCGTAAACTCGCCAGTTTGTAAAACCCCCGTTTTGACAGCCTTCCACGCGCCGTGCGCACGTACCACGACCACCGAAACATAATATTATCTATTTTTTTTGTCATAGACATACCGCCGTCCGTTGTTTCTTTTTTTTTTATATTTTTTTTTTGTTATATATATATATGTGTATCCCGTACGGGGCAAAAGAAATAAACGCAAACCTCCATCACCTTAATTGTGTTTGCTATAACCAACCAACCAACAACCGGCTCACCGCGGATCACCCGACACCACCGTCGTAGCCGCGTCAAATTGGCTCCCCGCAGAGGAATCATCGCCTCAAGTCAGCGAAAAGACTTTTAGCCAGGAGTGTGTTTGCCGGTTAGCTAGGATTCCCAGTGAACATTACGTAAGAATTATTTCTAGCACGTAACAGGGAATTCCGCGCAGCCGTGCATAACCGTGATACGGATTGGGAAGTAGTTATATTACAACCACCACCCCTCCGCAACGTCTACTCTTCGTCCCGCGACATTACCGTCGATAACAGCACAGCGCGCAGGCCAAAACCGGTTTCAGCCGCTGCAACCGTCAACTGCCGCCGCCGAGTACGTCGACCCAGTTCTGCTATTCTTGGAACGCAACGGCGGTACCGTCAACAGCTGACCTATTAACAAAATCGCTAATAGAACACGTAAACTTCCGTAAACAGCGCGCAAAATGTACGTCAAAAAAAAAAAAGCCTCTAAACCACGTACACACACCACACACAAGCTACCTAACCGACCAACAGTTTAACGACCGCATTTGTAATTTAATCGTACATAATGACTGGTAAAACGTTACAACAGTTATCGTCGGCGGAGCTGCGTAGCGAGTGCACGCCCCGCGGACTCGGCGTGTCCGGGTCGAAGTCGGATGTGTATGTCAGGCTAGAGGAGCACCTTAGGGAAAGCGGACTAGTTCCCGAGAACGTGAGGTTTGAACCAGTGCAGCCCCCAATCACAGGATTAGGGGACGGTACTGGACAACAACCACACGTTCGATCAACGCTGTTAAGCACGGACGTCAGTCAGATCTTCGGACCATCGACTAGGGGTATCTCGACAAGCCATACGGCAAGTCAAGGACCAACGGACGATCGGCCAGAGGACTGCGGCAACCAGCTGACCATGCAACAGGGCCAGTCCGCACACCCATTAAATAACGACATTTTCAAAACCGCAGCGGAACAACTGCAAAAGTTAAAACTGGCGTTACCACAAACGAACGACACAACGTCTTATGGCGCTCGAGGCAAGCATGACGCGGTTCTTTACGGAATCGCGCTCGACCGCCACGCAGCAGCCACACGACTTTTCGGTCCCGCGGTACACCAATCACCCGTCACCCGTACACATAACAACTCGTACACACGATAGTTACCAGTCGGGTAGGTCGTATGAGCGCAACGAAGGCGGCGCTCAGCCGAGCGCCAGCCGCATTGCCGCCACGAACAACCGACCGTTCTTCACGCGCGACAGTCAACACGACTATACGGGTCACACCACACGCGCGTCACAACACGCGTTATACGAAGCACGCGCACATGAACCTTCGGTACTAATACCGTACGAGGACTTGCGTACAGCAAGAGCCTCGTTACCCGAGTTCACAGCTAGGGGGAGGCCGTAATTTTACGGAAAATAATTGACCGGAATGATAAAAAATACGGAAAGTAAAATTATGGACCGTAATACTGCGGAACGTAAAATAACGGAATTAAGTCGTTCAAACCATAATGTCGCGGAACGTAAATTTATGGAACCTGAAAAATGCGGAAAAAAATAATTTGGAACATATGATTACGGAACCAGAAAAATGCGGAATGTAATATCATGGATAGTAATTCCCTGGACTGTATTATCCAGGAACGTAACATCACGGACCGTAATTTTGCGGAAAGTAAAATTACGGAATTTATAATACCATAAACCAATGATTCTCAACATACGTATTTCTAATTACAAAATGGTCGAATTAACTTCGGTTTTTTTTTACATCTCCTACAAATGATTTATTATTGACAAAATTACCGACAGTTGGGAACATATAATTTCATCTTAAATAGAAGGCACAAAGAGTGCCTCCAACATGACTTTTTGATAAATTGAAAATACAATTTTTGAGGTTAATTAACTACCTACCTAGCTATTTAGTTTAAGATCTGAAATATACCACATAAATAAATATAATTATTTTGAAGTTTTGAACCATATTATAATATAAATATAAACAAATCAACCATTTTTTAGTCTAGAAATGTTTTGATTTGTACGTAATAAATTCATAAGTTTAATTAGGAAGATGTCAGGGAAGGTTCGACTGAAAAAAAAATACTTTGAAAATCAAATAATATTTATTATTAATTCAAAATTAATAATAATAAGTTAGGTACCTACGTACTAACTAAAGACACAGAATATTCAACGCCAGTACAAACATTATCACAATTCTAGACACAACTTCATATGACTTAAGACATTTTGTAATATAAAGTGTAGGTATTTATATTTTGTTGTCATGGATCTATTTAACTAATAACTAAATAGCAGACCCTATTCACTATTCAGTATCTAATTAGTATTAAGTGCTTAAGCTATTAGTAAAATGCTAAGTAGGTACCTATATTACCTAAGGTTATATTACATAGTATACCTAGGACCTACTAGCCAGTAGACATAATTTGTATTGTATCTTATCTAGTAAGTTGTAACCAGTGTTGATAAGTACTAAAAGACCTATTTAAAGGTTAGGTTAGGTCCATTTTTTTTCCCATTATGCCTGTACATAAAAGCATTTAAGAACATGATTATATATATAATATATTGTAATTAAATCGGAAAAAAACTCCAGAAATTCACACTTAACAATTTTCAGTACCAATAACGTATGCGAATCGATTGAATCGTATGACGTCTATTATACGGCTATGTCTATTAACGAGCTGATAATATTATATTAATGTGGTTGTGTATATTTTTATAATATGAGTATAATATTAATAAGACTGCACTGAGTGCACTGTTTAGTTTTTCAACGTTATTTCCAAATTCCAATATCAGCCCGATTCTTCGAACTTCAAATTAGAACGTCTGAACGGGTTACATAATAATAAAACTCTACCATTATTCAATATATAAATTTGATAATCGGCGTTTGTTGATAATATGTTGGCTTATATTTACGGTTTTTAATATTTTAATCATATTTTTGGTTTTTGGTTTTTGCTTTGACGTTACTTTTTATTTCAACACTGGCCATTTATCATATTTTCATATTATCATCGTTTTTTAGTTTTTAAGAGGACTCTACACCCACATGTGTTGTTCCCGTCTTATAAAATATATAGAACATAACAAAACTGTTTTGCGCGGGTAAGAACCACTCAGACTGTAGTCCAAGTTAAGCAACCAAATGTTCACACTAGAAAGAAGAGAAAATTGACTACAACGTTGTTTTTAATTTTTCGATATCACAAATACGATAAAAGTTTTTATTGTTAAAAAATGTATTATTTTTGAGTTTTTCGATCTTGAATAACTTATTTTTTAGTTCCGATATCGAAAAAATAAAATCAACGTTACACAGTTAAATATTTTCTCCTCTTTATAGTGTGAAAATCTGGTTGCTTAGCTTGGACTACAGTCTGATTGATTCTTACCCGCGCAAAACAGTTTTTCTATTTTACGGAGACACCACATGAGCTGCGTATAGCGTCCTCTAGAAATAATTAATTATTATTTTCCTAATAATTGAATTATTAATATAGTTTTTATAATATACCTAGTCATATATCTTAATTTTGTAATTTTAAGTTTCAACTTACATCACTCGATACAAGTAAGGTATTCTATAACGTGAACGGAGTATAGCTTTTATAGCCTATAATCTATACCACCCAGCAATATTCAATCACATTAAGGTGACCACATTAAAAAAACAAAAACTAAGTTGATACCTTATTATTTTTGATATCTTCTTTCACTACTTATATTCTTATTGGTACAGCGGTATAGCTAGAATTTTGAATTATGTGAGGTGGGATGTTGTTTATCCTGACTATTTTTAATTTTGATAAGTACTGAGAATAAATCCAATTTTTAAAATATAAATCGTGTATGTACACCTATCTACAATTTACATAAAATACACGCATCTTTGTAAAATCAATACAATATTCATTGTTCCGCTCAGAATCTAAAACCTAATTTTGAAAGGTTTAAGAGTTCAATTTCAAAATTATGGAAAATTTATTTTTAAATAACCATATGGTATAGGATTGGCCATTGGGTACCTAGGAAGATTAAGTAAGGTAAAACACAGTCGGTTCGCATCACACCATCATCACACTTGCAGATTTTATAATATGTGATTTAGCAAACAAAAATATCATAGTGTAATACCTATTACAATAGTGCTGAATCAAAAAACGATTTTTTGCATTTGGTTTTTGATACTAATAAGGTTAGCCGTTTCAGTATTTTAGCTACCTGGGTGTAGAAAAAGTAAACTATAAACACCCTTTAAATCTTACAGAATCTATTGGTATAACTAGTATTATAAATAGGTACTAGTATTCATAATCGATGGTATTACTTATAAAATTAGTCGATTATATTTTTTTTATAATACATTCAATAGACTAATTAACCTCTCTGCAATTTCAATAGAAAGCTTTAAATTGTTTAATCTGTTTCAGAATGTTTTCCGAGTTTTTCAAAAGATATTTTCTTAGATGTTTTCTTGGTCCATAGGATCAGGATAAAAATCTAATTTACTTATAATAATAAGCATATGTATTACAAATTTCTAAAATATTTAATCCATCTATTTGAACATGTATATCCATCGGATGTGAACAAAGATGGGTAAATTAATGAAAACAATTAACTCAAGCTAAGTTCAGTTAAGCGAGGATAAGATCGATAAGTTGACAGTTAACAGTTAAGAAATCATACATTTAACTCGATATGTTAAAAGTTGATAGGGACAAAATATTAACTTAACTCAGTTTAAAAAAAAGTTAATATACTTTTTTTAGTTAGTATGTGGATCACATAAATAATGACTGCGTTCTTTCTAATTTCCTAAATTATTATAATAAACAATGTTATTGAACTTTCATTGTAATGTACAGTAATTATACCTATTTTACTTTACATGATTATTAAATACCTATTTAAATACCTACGTTCTACACATCACAATAAATAAATTAATAAATATTAATTTTATTATACCAAATACAAATTTAAGGTCATATAATACTTATTATCAATTATGCGTATCCAACCTATTATAACAAAAATCCATTTACAAAATTATTTTATTTAGAAAAATAACAGAAATGTTTGTATTATTATAGTATTGGATTATTTTTACTTTTATTTTAGTATTAATATTTACGTATGAAACTATAAAAACGAAAAATTTCAAAAATTTTTAACTTGATGCTGATTTTTTTTAAACAAACTGAGGAAAGCTAAGTTATTTAAACTGTCAATTAAACTAGTTAAATTCACAAGTTGATTAGAAAATTAACTAACTAGTTAATGCCCTCCTTTGGATATGAAATCAAATTTAATAATGAACAATTTAAAATGTGTCTTGTCACTGTTGATACAACTTTTTTTAATTTTTTGAACAAGTCCTTCAAACGATTTTCGTAAGAAACATTTAAACATTTGGTATAAAAAAAGCTCATAGAGTAGGTAATATTAATTGGTATAACAACCAACAGATAACGTGATAACAAAAGGTGATGGCGCTGCGGTAACGTACACTTGACTGACAGCATACGAATAAATTAGAAATATAATATTATGGCTTCCGTCTTAGGACAGCACAGTCGTCGAAAATCGGGTACTTATTCCAATAGCCCGCCTCGGCCGCCAACTTAGAAGCGATGGCGACCCCTAGCGGACCTTAGAGGCAATTAGCATTTAATATTTTAGGAACCAATTATTATTTTCCGTAATATTACGTTCCGGTATTTTACGTTCCACACTATAAATTTCCATCATATTACAGTCCGTGGTTTTACGGTCCGGGATATTGTAGTCAGAAAATTTATATTCCGTCACTTTACGGTCCGTGATACTACGGTCCGGAATCTTACGTTCCGCGATAATACAGTCCGAGATATTACGATCTGAGGTTTTACATTCCGTAATTAAACATTCCAAAATATTACGCTCCGCAAATTTAATTTCCGCAAAATTACGTCCCATTGAATTATTTTCCGCACAATTATAGCCCCCCGAACTAGGGCCGAGGATCCCGTACCGTTTATAGACAATACCGAGTCGATTTTGACGCAAGCTCGTATACACCCATCGGGTTGGTGCAGGCGGTCGAGCCGCAATTAAAAGGAACGGCGAGTACATGGTACAATTCTATCAGGGCACTCGACCTATCCTGGACAGAATTTAGGGAGGAATTTTATGAAAATTTCAATAACGCCGAAATTCAGTCTCGATTGCGCGTCGACATCGTGTCAACACGTCAAACGCCCAGACAGTCGTTAACGGAATTTGTGCTGATTAAAAACCAGCTTGCGCGCCGCGTAAATACCGGCCTATCCGAATCGGAATTGGTAGGTATTATCGCCGGACTAACGCGTGACACTTTCCGTACACACATACGTCTACACCGGCCATTGACGTTCAGCGAGCTGCGACGCATAGCAGGCGTTTTGGACCCGGTAACGGACAACACCAATCCGCCCCTAAAACCAAAAAAGGGGTGGATACCCCACAAACAGCTCCCCGGTCAAAAAATAAATTTTTACAAAAACAACTGATAATACACCACTGGGGCCGTGCAGATATTGTGGGGAACTCCATTGGAACAGTAAGTGTCCAAACAGACCGACCACGTAAGGAAACGGCGGGGGAGTCGACAAGGACTAGTCCCCCTCCTCAACTCATCACCCCCCCCCCCCCAACTCATCACCACCAAATCTCGGTAGTACACACGGAAAAAAAAAGCGTAATCGAAAAGCGCGTAGTTCGGTAATTCAACACACAGAACAACCAACTACGAAAATTTTTTCCGTCCAATCACCAATCGGCACCCGTTCACAGACCCCCAACCTACACCACCCCACCATTGAACACACTCACCTCATCGGTGACACGTGTGTTCAACAACAACCGGCTCATGGGGCAGCTACAGGTGTAGGGACAAAGGCAACACAGACACGGGTGTTCACCCGCACGGGTGACGGGGACACAAGCACACACACCGCGCTTATCCCCGCATTAGGTCAGTCTGCGCACGTAAAGTAACAGGCGAGCAACGAGGCAACCGATGTTGACAATATGGTCATGGCGGTTAACACCAACGACCAGACAGTCTCCATCGCGGTTCACAACCAGTTGTCCCGCTCGACCAATTGCAATACGACTAATAACGGTACGCGAACATGCCAAGACAAAATTCCAACCCCCGCGGTCGAACTCGAATTTCCGTCAGGCTTCGTAACAGCTCTATTAGATTCGCAGGCACAAAAATCGTACGTAAACCGGAAACTCCCGGCTTTTGTGCCTTGCTGCTACAACTGCGGACCTTACATTAGCGCTAGGTGCTAGTCAAGAGCCGCAGAGGTTCACGGCCGGGGCGAGGTGGTTGCCCACCGAACACCGACCGCGCGTCGTCTAAGGACCACGAGCACCGGGCACCCGCGCACCACCGGCCGAGGCCAGTGTGAACTCATGCCCGTACCATCTGGCTAGGGCATACAGGTACCTTTCGTCACCTTGGTGAGGCCGCGATCTATCCACGTCGCTTTCCGTATTTAATCATGGACAACCTTCGCTGCATATAGCCCCAACGATAGGCTGGGTGGGCGCTAAGGAGAGGCCGTACTTCCTCGGCTGGCTGTCGCCGTACGAGTCCGTCCGGACCCGTCACTCGGCAACCTTTCCCTGACCAAGCATGTGGTCTGTTACCACATAGTATGCTCCGGCATACTGCCACTCCGAAACCAAACCGCCGTCGACCGTGGACAGTGTCCACCACGATCGACGTGTGAGGGCTCAACGTCAATCACTCAACGTCGAGGGGCCCCCTCACATCCCAAAGTACCATTCTCGCTCCCGTTAGGAAAGCACATCAATGGTGGGATGCTCGGACGAAGCTTCGTCAGCAACTAGCCTCAGCTTATGGCCCTCCCGAGATTGGGCCGTGTACCGCAGGCTCTCGGTGGGCCGACCACCCCGCTGAGGGGCATCACTAGGTGGCTAAGCCCAGTGACCGACCCGCTCTTCAAAGGTCGCGGTCAGAACCCTCAACACCCTAGTCCCCGAAGGTTTCGGTGTGTCCGCGTCCCGGACGCCGGCCCCGGCTGGCCTCCCTTTTGGTCGCCTTTTACGACGAGCAGGGAATACTGAGGCTGTATTCTATCCTCGGCCCTGGCCCCAGGGCCCAACTCCTTGTCATCCCAAGACGTATGAATGCGCCCCAGGTCAGGACGCACTCGAGCGTGCCCCACCGCTTGTGCCGCTTACACCATGCGCACTCCTTCGGGACACCCCGAGTGCTGCGCCATCCGTCCCTGACGGTGGCTTGCGTCCTGACCCAATGAGGTCTTGAGACCTAAGCTTTATCGATCCGATGTGTTTGTAAGAGTTTCTCTGGCAAAGGAGACCAACGCCTCGTAGGTTTTCCTGGATTTCAGAAACACACCGTTTCTTGGCGGCCAAGGTTCGCCTTCCTCACTGAGCTTCTTTTTGAGTTGGCTGCGTGCTCTTTTGGTCCTGGGGCAGAATCTAAGGACGTGGTTAACAGTTTCCGGCATTCTATCACATGCGCAGTTGGGGTCATCCACAAGCCCAAAGCTGTGGAGCTTAGCTTTAAAGTCCCCGTGACCAGTCAACATCTGCGTTGTGTAGTGGTCTAAGACCAAGGGAAGGCTGCATCTAATGCTGACGGAAGGGATCATCTTCTGCGTCCAGCTGCCCTTTTCTGAGCCTTCGTAATTTTGTTGCCATTCGCACATAAGTGCATCTGTTTTCTGAGCCATGGCTTCCGCAGTTATTTTCTGTCTGGCACATTCCCTCTTTAAGGCCTGGTACCTAACCTCTAGGTCCATAGGGAAAGTTCCTGCGATAACCGATAAGCAGTTCGTGGAGGCGGTTTTGTACGCGCCCGTTATCGCCAGTAAAGGAGCTCTCTGTGCACTTTAAAGTTTCTTCCGGCTTTTTATCAGCAAGGCGCCGGCCTTCCATATCTCCGACGCATAGGTGATCCTAGGTATGAAGACCCCTTTGTAGATCGTGTGGGCAGCAGTTGAGCCCATGCCCCAGTTGGCAGAGTACAGGGATCGAAGCCTTCTGTACATGTCACAAGACTTTTTGCTAACTGCATTGACGTGGTCCCAGTAACTGCGCCTGGGGTCAAGGATGACTCCGAGATATTTCGCCGTCGTTGCTGATGCGATTCTAGGCGCATTGTGTTTCGTCCCAAAGCCAACAGAGTATCCCGGCTTTAGGCCACCCTTCAAGGAGAGAAGTTGGCTTTTGGAGGCCGAGAACTCGAGAGAGAAGGTTGAGGCCCACTCAGAGAACGAGTCCAGCTGCTTCTCTGTTCGTAAAAATGCTGTGTGTGGGCGAGCCGTGCCAACCAACAAAAGTATGTCATCAGCGTATGTTATGATTTTTGACGTGCTCGAGGATGATAATCGCTCGTAGATTGGGGAAATGGCAATTTTCCACAAAGTGGGCCCAAGTTGCGACCTCTGAGAGCAGCCACGACAGAGTTGTCTTTTATACTGGATGCCTTCAATTTCCAGGCATGCCCATCTGTTGGACAGATAAGAGCTGATTATCCTCACTGTATTGAGTGACGCGCCGAGCTTAATAGCTTGCTGCAGCAGAGGAGACCATTTTACATTGTCGAAGGCGCCCGTTATGTCTAAGAAAGTTCCAAAGATGTGTCTGGAACGAGACGCATCGATCCAGTTATAGACGTTTTCCAAGGCGCTGATTGTCGACTTTCCCGCGGTGAACCCGTGTTGTTCTTCGTGGGAAAGTAAGTTCGTATCAGATTCAATGCTATGGATTATAATGGTCTCCAATGCTTTGCCCAATGTGGGCAGCAGACTAATCGGTCGATATGACTTGGACGCGGTAGTATTCAGCGAAAAAATAGGACGTACCAAATTAATTGAACACGAAATTCTGCTGAAATACCCGTCCCCAATCGCGCTCAAACCATACCCATATCCGCAGCAGAAGCAAACTGCTATCGACGATATGGTACGCGATATGGAACTCCAAGGGCTCGTAGAACCAAGCACCTCACCGTGGGCCACACCAGTAGTAATGGCAAAGAAAAAAGACGGAACTTTTCGTCTCTGAAAAAATTTCATTTTTAGGACACATTGTAGACTCGGAGGGCATACAAAAACAACCGGAAAAATTGGTATGTATTGACAACTTTCCGGTTCCCAAAAAGGTTAGGGACGTACGTAAATTTTTGGGCGTGTGCAACTGGTACAACCAGTTCGTAGATTATTACGCGGATACCATAGCACCTCTCACTAATTTATTAAAACAGGGAGTACGGTGGAAATGGACAGATGTAGAACAACGCGCGTTCGAAACAATAAAAAACGCGCTAGTCACATCACCAGAATTGTCGCCACCCGATTATAGCAAACCGTTTTGTCTGCAAACTGATGCAAGCGAAATAGGAGCCGGTGCGGTACTTTTCCAACGGGGTGACAGACCGGAGGAAAGACGCATAGTGTCCTACGCAAGCAAATAGTTTAGCGAAACGCAAACAAGGTACGCCGCGGTCAAACGTGAGTGCCTAGCAATAATCTGGGCGACATTACTAACCACTGTGTGACGGGGAGTATAAGACCATTCCCTCGGGGGTTTTTACACCTTTAGCCATCTGTCGCGAGGGCGGCTCCTTCACGCCTTTGGATGACGCGGTCACATCCCTCCGACGGGTTACTTCAGGGCGCCCTGGCACCAGGCTGACGGTCCCCCGCCATTCGAGATAGATCGGTGGGTTTCGTATAACCGCGTCGGCGAGCGCTGGATTCGGGTTTCTAGGTATGGACGGAATTTGTCTGTCGCCCAGATTATTATTATCTATATTATTATTATTATTATAATTATTATTATTATTATTAATAATCTGGGCGACAGACAAATTCCGTCCATATCTAGAAACCCGACGTTTCGAACTCCTAACCGACAACTCGGCACTAACATGATTACACAGGGCAAAAGACAAAAATTCAAAATTAACACGTTGGTCACTACAACTAGCTAATTTAGATTTTAGTACGATACACGTCCCGGGAATACAAAACGAAGCACCAGATTTGTTATCCCGTGACCCGGCACCGGGGACACCCGTAGACGAAGATCGACTTGAGGAAAAATTGGTAGGGGTGCCCACAACGCCGACAACCAGTGTTGACCTCGAGCCTGACCGTATATTTTCCATGTTCGATAACCACGTTAGTGACGACACACCACTCACCGCGACGACTCGCGAAAAGTGGCAGTCCGAAGACGCTACAGTCCGCGACGTAGTCGCCGGTCACAGGTGGGACGGGCCAGCGCGGAACACTAGGAGCACAAAATCGGGAACAAACGCATACGTTTTTTCCGAAGGTCTCTTACGCGTAAACGTAGGCCCCCACACACCCGTCGTGATACCAAAAACCAAAGCACAACATGCAATTTGGAGGTGTCACGATCACGTCTTATCCAACCATCCGGGTTAGAAAGAGACGTACCGGGCGGTTTGACAACGGTACTATTGGAAAGGTCAAAAAAACGACGTCAGGTTATATGCCGGTGCGTGCCACGTATGTGCGTGCACGAAACCACTAAACTCACGTCCAAACGACCCAATGCAACCAAGAACCCCCCGTGAACCATGGGAAGTTATCAGTGTCGATCTCATGGGCCCATACCCACGTTCTGGTAAGGGAAAATCGTACATACTGGTAGCAACCGACTGTTTAAGTAGGTGGACCGAGGCTTACCCCTTAGGAACAGCAACCTCTAAAACAATAATCGAAACGTTAGAACGCGAGTTCTTTTCGCGTTTCGGTTAACCCCACGTGTGTCTCAGTGATAACGGCCCACAGTTTGTATCAAACGAAATGACGAACGCGCTAGAACACTGGGGGGCACAGGGTTGGACAACCCCAGTCTACCACCCGAGCGCCAACCCAGTCGAACGCCGTAATCAAGATTTAAAAAAAGGGTTACGCGCACAACTAATCACGTGAAAACATAAATCTTGGGACACAAAACTACCCTCAATTCTATTTTCGATACGGAACAGGTGTAACGAACAGACATGCTACCCACCCGCGGTCCTTGTCCTCGGCAGAGAGTGCAAGAGACCCGGAGATTGGGCGCTGTCCAAAGCGGCGCCGGTACACATCGAAAAATCACAGGAAGAGAGAGTAGAGCGGGGGAAACGTATTTTAGGCAAAAAGGTAGTGGTAAAACCAAGCACGAACACCGGCACACCGGTGAAGTTCGGCAAGGGCGACGTAGTCTAATACAAAGCACACCACTTATCTAAGGCACACAAAGATTTTCATGCCAGTTTCGCACCAAAGTGGTGGGGACCGGTAAGACTGGCGAAACAGGTCGGGAAAGGAGTCTTCCAAACCGACCAACAACCGCCGCGGAAAATACATGTGTCATGCCTGAAACGGGCACCAATAGGGCAACATTAAATAAACAATTGTCTGTAATAACAATCATTTACAGACAACATGACCGGCCAACAGCAGGAAAAGTGGCAGCAGGTTGCCGACTTAATCCAACGGCTGGGGCTGGTATCCAGTGGCCAGGGTGAGCCGCGAACAGCCGCCCAGGTCGCGAGGATGACTACCCGCCAATTCCTGCAGGACCCAGTGCGGGCGGCCATCTACAACCGGGGCTGGGCGGACCGTACAACAGACATCCAGCGGAGGTTGCGGCCACAACGACCACCATCGACACCAACACCCGGCAGCCACACACCGTCACTGACAAGGCCACCACCTCCAGCAACAACCGCCACCTCCGTGACACCTGCTACCGTAACACCTGCGGAGCCGGCACTGGTACCCAGGCCAACGCGGGTACTCCCTGGTCCAACAGGAAGGGTGAGGACGGAGACGCAGCAGAAACGGAACCGCCGGAAATTCCAGCAGCTGAAGGAAAAGAGGAAGGCCAGGGAAAGTGAGGCAAGCCAACAACGTCGCCTCGCCAAGCAACCCGCGCCAACCTCAGACCAGGAAGCAGACGGCACGCCTCCGGCCAACCCAACACCGATGGAGGTTGACAAACCGGCATCCAAGGACGACAAGTCCGAGGAGTCGGGACAGCCAACCAGCCAGGAGTCGCTAAACCAATCGGAGGCCACGGTAAACATAACCGAGGCAGATTGGCTGGTGGCATTCGAGGGGATGCCAGAGTTGGACGAAAATCACTCGTTCTACACTCCGGTAGGGTCCCCAAAACACCCCCAATAACACACACGGGTGTGGGAAAGTCTACCTCAAGCGAAAGCCAGAGGTAGTACAAGCCACCCCGTCCCATAATGGCACACAGACACCAGTACAAGTGTACCCCGTGTGACGGTTTGGCGGGGGAGTATGACGCGGTACGCAGCGGCCACCAAGTACAAAGTACAGGTACCGCAGCGACCAGTCTACACTTTTCGTCAACCGCCACTACGGGCTACAGCGCGACAACGCCAATTCCCCACAAAAGCACAAGGTGGGACGGGAAGGCGAGTCGCGTAGAACGAGTACCGGCCGTCGTAAACTCGCCAGTTTGTAAAACCCCCGTTTTGACAGCCTTCCACGCGCCGTGCGCACGTACCACGACCACCGAAACATAATATCTATTTTTTTTGTCATAGACATACCGCCGTCCGTTGTTTCTTTTTTTTTTATATTTTTTTTTTGTTATATATATATATATATATACGTGTATCCCGTACGGGGCAAAAGAAATAAACGCAAACCTCCATCACCTTAATTGTGTTTGCTATAACCAACCAACCAACGACCGGCTCACCGCGGATCACCCGACACCACCGTCGTAGCCGCGTCGTGTTCTAAAGTCTTAACTCGTTGAAATATGTATGTTTAAAAATGCTGGGTATGTGGGTAACATAAAGTGAATTTATGCCAAATATATTACAATATTGTATATTTTGTAAAGGTAATAAATTATGTAGAATTTTAAAGCAAAATCTAATAGGTTTCAGGATTTTTGATAAGTTAGTACCTACCTATATTCACAGCAACCACTCACCACTGTACTTTAAAATTTTGTATTAACATATTTATCTAGTATTAAGTATTATGTGTTTAATAAAATATCTATCCCTTCTCTTATACGAATTCATAATTACGCCACTATTCTGTGATTGAAAACTATTGTAAAAATTATAAAATATAGTATTTTCATACACACCAGGCAGTATATAATTTTTATTAAATTATTGAATTATAAAATGTATGAAAATGAAATATATGCTTCCAATGCTCATAATATATGTCAGTTAGTAAAATGTAGATAATTGATAAAAATAAATAGTATTTAATACTTAAATTTAAAATACATTAAAACATTTTTTTTTTAGAAATATTTTAAATACTAATTATTAAATACTAGGTATTGTCGTATATTGCAGACAGTCGTCAAAATAATATTATTTATTATATATGTAATATAGGTGGGAATATTTTAAATTGTAAATTATTGACATAGGTCAGGCCAGCGAAGCAATATGTGCTAAGGTGACAATAATATTTTCTATACAACACCGCCGTACGCTCAGGCATGGGCGCCGTTGTCGCTGAGTAATTCGGCGAGGATGTAGGTACGACGTGCGTGTGAAACACCCATCGTAGTATGGGCTAGGCGATCTGAATTTGCTAAGTGTTTTATTTATGTTTGTTTTAATACAATAAAAGTGTTTCTGACCTGAAAACCCAAGTTAAACATTATTTTAGTCATTCTTACGTTCTTACCTTTTATAGGAACATCGCCGGGATATACGTACTATGTGTCAATGAAGTTTTATTAAACAGAATAGTGCCAAGGTATATGTAAGCTTTGAGCCATTTCAACTAGATAGGAACGAACTAAGAATTGACAAGCACATACCATCGTACCTCAACGAGTTAACAGTGCAATTTTAATTAATTTTAGAGAGTGTCATTAAATAGAGAATACGAGGGTAAGGCGTATAGTTGGTTTACCACGTATTGTCTAATACAGGTGATATCACAGTATACTATATAATAAGTACTCAAATACTTTTTAAAAGTATTTTTGTACAATAACGTGTCACTGTTTTTCAGCAAACACATGGTATTTGTTATCACCCTAAGTAGGGGATACCCGAAGGCATCGGCGTAACTAGGGGGGATTAGCACCTCCGTACTTCTATTTAGCCCCCCTATGAGGGTTTACTTTTTAGCCCCTCCTTAGGCTTGTAATTCAAACCCAAATCGTTACAAAAAAAAATAAAAATGTGTAAAATAATAAATTATTATATTATTAAATATGATATAAAATAATTGAAATTGTGTATGTATGTACCAAGCATGAATTTATCGTAATTGGTTAGGTTAGGTTAGGTTAGGTTTTTATAACAGATTTTAATAATAATTAATAATTTAAGTAAATTATAAATAATATTTAATGTTAATAATAGTGCATTCCATTTTTTTTATAAAGGTGATTTCCTTAGTGTTCCACCTATGTTCCTTCCGCGTAATGATGAAAAATTATATTAAAAATTATAAAAAATGAAATATAATTATACATAGGTAATAATATATTTTTCTGTCGTGTAGAATTGATTTTTATATTATTGTTCTGAAGCCTGAAGTCTGTATACCTAAGTTTATCGAGACGGCACAACAAATAAAAATATAGTTTTCAGTGTTAAAACACACACGAATAAATTATTGTTGTTTTATTAATACAAAAACACTCACATATAACTAAAAAATAGTTGTGACAAGAGTACTCTAGTACTCTACCTATGAACCACACGTTATAAAATTTTATCAGACTATTGCCGAACAGCCCGAATAGTCCAACAAATTGTCAAAAGAAATGAAATTGAAAAAATTCTAAACATTAAATTTATTACTTAAAATAAATCATAATTTTTATTTTCAATTTTATCTTAAAAATGTACCAAAACATAAATAAATAATCTATCGTAAATAATCTCACCAAATTTAAATATTTTAAAAAGATGAGAACCTTTAAAAGGATGGTATATAGTGTATATATATATATAATATAATAATATGTTAGTTTATCACCAGTCAAACAGTAAATATTACATTCTTACAACGACTGTTAATCTGAGAAATAAAATGATATATATATTATTTTCTTGTAAAAATTATTGAATTATAAAATGTATGAAAATGAAATGTATTATTTGTATTACAGAGAGCACTTGTACAATTTGTTTGCTTATTAACAGTTTTGTATAAAATACTTTTAAAAAGTATTTGAGTACCTGCCTAGTATTTAATAAACTATTAAAAATATTCTCCAAAAAATAATTTTTCTTACGTATTTCCTGTTTAAGTTTTAAATACTATTTATTTTCACTATTAGCAAGTACATAGATTTTAATAACTAAATTATGGGTTTTTTTTAATATCAAACATCCGCACCAATCTGCCTTTGAAAGCATGCATCAAATTCTATTTGTGCTTAGTTTCTACACTAATCGAACAGTAACCTTACATACTTACTCCGACCGTTTATCTTTGACAGGGGGGAAATTAAAGATGGGTGAGGGTTTGATAGATTTCCGCTGAACTTGAATAACATTGTGTACAAGAAAATAAGACTTTCTTTTATTAACCGTGTAAGTAGCTACTTTTATTATATTATGATACACACAAAATAAATTTAATATTTTGAATAAATTCACTTTATAAGTTATATCTTATTACCCATCATTATTTTTTTTTTGAAACATAATTTACATTTCGAAGTTGCGATATTAAGTTTTTACGCAAACGCACAACACTGAACTTTACTGCCACGCTTATAGAGAAATTTGATTTTTTTACGTATTTTCACAATTTAATAATGATAGCGAAATCACAATTTGCACATTCAAAGAGTCATATTATTTCTACAACAAATTAAACTAGGACATTAAAAAAAAAAAATTAACACATTTTTGAATTAATCAAAATATAATTTATTTGCACTTCATAAACTGTATTATGACTATCTTGTTCTAAATCTTTGATATTATATAGTTATAGTAAATTAATTACCCTTCATAATATACTTGTTATGTTAGGTCAGGTTGTTAGGTTTGATCATAATATTTTTATTAAATTATTTTTGGGGAATATTTTAAATACTATTTTTTACCAGCTTATTAAATACAAGGTAGGTACTTAAATACTTTTTGATAGTATTTTTAATAAGCAAACAAATTGTATTAATGCTCACTGTAATACACATAAAACATTTCATTTTCATACATTGTGTAGTTCAATAATTTTTACAAATAATATAGATGCTATAATTTTTTATTCCACAGATTATCGGTCGGTGTAAGAAAATAATTGATTACTGTTCGGCCTGTTCGACCTGTGTAAAAACTAACATATTATGTAATATATTAAATACCGGCGGTTCTCATCCTTTTAATATTTGCGTACCACCTGCACTGTTTGAAAATGGTTATGTATTACTAACTTTAAGTAAATTCTATCACTAAACTTGAACAAATAACGTTTTGTTTTCGCTTACCAAAACTGTATACGTTATATTTTTACATGCGTTAAATTTTTATTTATTAGTAGTGTTACGTGCTGCCCCTTCAGGGATTCACTATGTGGATGATTTGAAAATTATAGTAGTCAAATTAGATTTATAAATGCAGTGTTTTAACAGAATGAAATGTATAATATCGTCGTGGTAATAGTAGTAGTAGTAGTAGTAGTAGTCGTCCTGTATATGGCTAGTGGCGTGAAGTCGCTTCTACGTTGCTGGTCTAGGTACATCTGTCTTTACTGTGGTCCCAGCCCTCCTATATATGATGTTGGTTCCTTTGATGGATCCTGCGCATGGACAGGGTGTCCTTGAGGTGTATGTAGCTGGTTCAATAAGTTGTTATTCTCGCAACCGTCGCCTCGTTATGATAACTTGTTGTTGGCCGCTCCCCTTGATTAGCTTGCTAAAATAGAATGTGGTTTCTAACTATGAGGTTACGTCTAAGAGACCATAACAACTCAAGGAGAACTGTCTCTGCGAGTAGAATAATACATATACACTAATACGTGAATCGATTACCTACATATATATTATATTAGTACGTAAAGCTATTCCTTTACAGTAGCTACGAAATTATGATATTATAATAGCATTTAATGCATACTTATAAAATTATATATGCACGATTATTATTTATATTATTAATAATATCAAATAAACCAAATAATACTTAGTCCATAATAATGCATTATTACAGAGACTTACTTATAGTGTACCACCATATGATTAAAAATTATAGTAACGTGTATGAAAATGAAATATAATTATATATAATAATATATTTATCTGCCGTGTAGAATTGTATTTATTGTTGCTCGATTTTGCGTTTATACGTTTAAATATACGTATGGTATATGTTTATACAACCATTTACCTACACGGTACTCACACTTGTGAAAAAACTATCTTGCCCTTAAGCCAAAATATACCTAGGTACCTACTCAACAACTACCGTTGCTTACCAAACAAATCGACCTCGTAGATATATCTATGTATACTCAGACGGCGCAACAAATATAATGTAGTGTTCAGGGATAAATCACACAAAAACACATGAATAAATTACTGTTCTTTTATAAGCACAAAAACATTGACAGGTTGTCGTGATTCACTTGTACAAAAACTAAAAAATAATTATAGCAACTAATACTACATCAATTCTATCTAAAATTCTGACTGCTTTTGTAGAAACACTAAAAATACTTTTCACATTTATGTGTTTATTAAACAATAAATTTAACATTGCCTGTTCTTACAATTTCCAACGAATGCTTTTATTCGACATTGAAAAGTGTGACAAATTACTTACGTTAAATTGTAATAAATCTGTAGATTGTAGATAGTTTTGCTAGGTAAATTACGTAATTAGTGCGCACGGATATAATAGTAAAAAGTTGGGCATGTGGGTGTTCCTATGTATTTTTGTATTTTTCAACTCCTATTATAACAATATATCAGGAGCCTTGCATTAAATTTTCACGCTTTTTTATTGATATTTATAGAAAAAAAACTAAAAAAATTGAAAACTGACAATGTCCGCAAACATCTCAAAATAAGTCAAAATATTTGAAAATTGCTATGATGTAAAGTAAATTCTAATATAAACGTTCAGTCAACATTTCATGTACCTACGGTAATTTATTCAAAACTCGCACCAATAACCAAAATCGATTTTGATCGAAAACAGATCTTGCGTAAAAGTTCCCGTTTTTCCTTAATTTTTCTTTTGTTTTTCACGGCGCTTTTGAAAACTACTGAGAAAGTTTTACTTTTGACACCCCCAAAGTACCAATTAGATTCACTTTCCTATCAGAAAAGTGTGCTTTGCCAGGTGTGTATGAAAGTTCTCTATATTTTAATTAGTTATAACTTAAATACTAAGTATGACCTACAAATTCATGCTTCACCATCGTAAGTTCGTGCTTCATTACATAGGTACGGTAAAACAAGATAATACTGATTACAGTGTGTAAATAAATAATATGTTGATGAAGTCAAAATTGTGTTCTTTTTTTTTTAATACCTAATGTAGTTTAATGCCTTGTAGAAATAAGGTGACTCGCTGATTGTGCAAATTTTGATCATTATTAACTCGTTTCTAAAAATACTTATAGAAACAAAATATCAAAATTCTCTATAAGCGTGGCAGTAAAGTACAGTGTTGTGCTTGTGCGTATGCGTTAAAAATTAACATCACAAACTTATGTTGGTAAATAATTATTTCCACAAATGGTTCTGTACTTGTTATGAACTCAGTGAAATACATGTTTAAAATAAAAATTGTTATTGCAATCTGGAGCATTAGAGGAACCACTATTCCAAATTTCAAGTCACTATATATACCTACAATAATAGCTTATGCTGGGTTGAATCAGTCAGGACTTACTTGTTTTTTGTTATTCATATATTTCAGTCTAATAAATTTTATAATTCAATAATTTTTACCATAGTTTTATATCACAGAATAGCGGCATTATTATGAATTTGTATAAGGGAGTGGATAGACATTATTTTAAACATATAATACTAAATACTAAATAAATTTTAATTTTAATTTTTGTAGTGAGTGGTTGCTGTGAATATAGGTAGGTACTACCTTATCAAAAATCCTAAAACTTATACAAAATATAAAATATAATAATATAATTGGCTTTATGTTACCCCAGCTATTTGTGATACATATTTATTACAATTTGTTAATTTTAATGTAAAATGTAATTAATTTATATCAAGCATTTTAACGATTTAAGACTTCAGAACAATTGTCCAAAATACAATTTGCTAAAATCATTATTTTGAAAGTTATTTCTTCAAAAGTTGGCGAATTAATGTATTTTCAATGATAGGGAAATGAGGGGTACTTACCTATATTTCTGTTTTACTGGACACCGTTTTTGTCAAAACGTATATAGGTAAGTATGCTAAAAACGATGGTGAAGTCAGACTTTGGCGATCGGTCAGAATTTTGAAGTTTTATCTATTTGAACTTTGAGTTTTAAAAATTTTAAGAATCAGGAAAAGTAATCATATTTAAAAAATCCCACTGTATATTGTATAACTTTATAAATTAATTACATTTTACATTAAAATTAATAAATTGTAATAAATATGCATCACAATAACGAAAGTCTTCTAGATTTTAATTTACCTAGCAAAACTATTTACAATCTACAGATTTATTAAGATCTAGTGCATCGGCTTCTTCTTTTCAGTTAGAATAACCATTAAACCAGCTGTTATCTCTCATAGTTAAACGTAAGTAAGTTGTTGGTCACAAATTTCAATGTCGAAAAAAAGCGTTCATTGAAAACTGTACTAACAGACAATGTTGAATTTATTGTAAGTATTTTTAGTGTTCCTACTTCCTACAAAAGGAGATGGAATTATAGATGTAATTGCTACTACAATTATTTTTTAGTTTTTGTACAAGTGAATTACGACAACCTGTGAATGTTTTTGTACTAATAAAAGAACAATAATTTATTCGTGTGTTTTTGTGTAATTTAACCCTGAACACTACATTCTATTTGTTGCGCCGTCTGAGTATACATAGATATACCTACGAGATCGATTTGTTTGGTAAGCAACGGTAGATGTTGAGTAGGTACCTAGGTATATTTTGGCTTAAGGAGAAGACAGTGTTTTCGCAAGTGAGAGTACCATGAAGGTATACGATTGTATAAACATATACCACACGTATATTTACACGTATAAACGCAAAAGCGAGCAACAATAAATAAAATTCTACACGGCAGAAAAATATATTATTATATATAATTATAAATTATTTTCATTAATTTTAATATAATATTTCACCATTTGATGGTACGCTATAAGTAAGTCTCCTTTTAAATAGAATGCATTATTATTGACATTAAATATTTTTTGGTTTATTTGATATTAATAAGAATATAAATAATGATTGTGCATTTATAATTTTATTAGTATATTTTATAATATTGCTCATTAAAAATACAATCAAAAAGTATTTGAGTACCTAGCTAGTATTTTATAAACTGATAAAAAATAGTATTTAAAATATTCCCCAAAAATAATTTAATAAAAATATTATAATCAAAGCTAACCTAACCTAACCTAAAAAATATACTATACAGGTTGATTAATATACAATTAAATTTTATATAATTTTATAAATATAAATAAGCAATCACATTGTATTTGTTATCGCCCTATGTAGGGTATACCCGAAGGTCCACTCGGTGGAGCCCGAGAACGATTTATGTTTTTGAGTATGGGTAATGCCACTGGGTAATGCAAATGGTTCTCAAAAATATCATATTATGTATATTTTAATTCGGGCTAAGTTAAGGCACACGTCAATCATTTTTACCTAAAAAAAACACAGACCAATATGACAATCGCCCCTTACAATCTCATGAGATTGATTGATCAAAATATGTTTTTAAAAGCTAATTATATTGTAATTTCCACATTGTTAATATTTAATTACCATTATACAGTATGTTCATGCTAAGAGGTACCACTAAATATTTCAGTTCTATGACCTAATATTGAAATGGGGTTTCGCATTGAATGACAGATAGTACTTAAATACACATATTCAGATAAATTTAAAATTTTTAAAATTTTCGATACGAGTATGCGAAATACAACTAACTTTTTTTTTAAAAGGTAACATACAATTTTTTTTACATATTCGAATAGAGTTTTTTTCTTGATACAAAATTGGCATATGAAATTTAATATTTACGAGAAATTGTTTCGACAAAATCTAAACTAAATTCAACTTAAGTTAACAATTGTTGAAACTTATTAATACCCAGTAATGTTAAATATCTGTTTGCTCATGGGTATAATAGTAAAAAAGTGGGCAAGTGGGTGTCGCTTTGCTCTACAGTAGGTTACACGAGTATAATGGATGGTATTTAATCTGAATTCAATGATTTCATATTATTTTATAAGAAAAACGATTCTGAGAGAAAATGGTCAGACAACCTATGATATTACGAAGTATATTTAAAGATATTTTTGTGAATAAAGTAATATATATGTTTACCTATTTACGTAGAACCTTGTTTTAAATGTTCAATCCTTAGCTATAAGAGTTGAGCAATTTATACATTTTTAACTAGAAAATAATTATTAAATTTTAAATTTGATAAATTTTGTCAAAATTTGAACATTAAATGCTTTAAAAAAAAATTGTGCCTATGTATTTTTAATAATTTTCAACTGCTACTGTAACAATATATCGGGAGCCTTGCAATAAAATTTCACGCTTTTTTACACAACAAATAAAATGTTATTGATATATATATGGAAAAAAAACTAAAAAAATTGAAAACTGACAACAACAGCTCAAATTGAGTCAACATATTTTCAAAATGTTATGGTGTATAGAAAATACTGCAAAATTGTTTTTGAACAAGTGAAGTACGACAATCTGTGGTCTTTTTGTGTGAGAACCATGTAGGTATATAGTTGTATAAACATAAACAACACGCATATTTACATGTATAAATGCAAAAGCGGGCCACAATAAATTAAATTCAATTCGGTCAGTTCCCTACCATCCTAGTACCATACTATCATAGTAGTATCATAGTACCACCCTTCAGCTAATGGGCTCAGTTGCTGGGCTTAAGACCAATACAATTTAAAAATAAAAATATTGTACACGGCAGAAAAATATATTATTACCTATATATAATAATATTTCAGTTTCAAAAATTTAAATATAAATTTTCATCATTACGTGGAAGGTTCATGATATGGCTCATTGAAAAGCAAAAAAAAACGTTATTTGTTCAAGTGTTACATGAAAATGTTCAAACTGTGTAGGTGGTAAGCAAATATTAAAAGTATGAAAACCGCTGGTATATTATATAGTATAATATAATATACTAGTTTTTACACCATTCGAATAGTAACATTATATTCTCGCACCGACCGTTAATCTGTGGAATAAAATTATAGCATCTATATTATTAGTAAAAATTATTGAACTATAAAATTTATTAAAATGAAATGTATTATATTATTATCTATGTGTATTACAGTGAGGACTAATACAATGTGTTTGCTTATTAACAGTGAAACATTATTGTATAAAAATACTTTTAAAAAGTATTTGAGTACCTATTATACAGTAAACTTAAATTTAATAAACTGTTAAAAATTAGTATTAAAAATATTCTTTAAAAAATAATTTTTTGATTTATTTTAAATTTACGAATAAAATATTATTTATTTTTATCAATTAGTACGTACATTTTACTAACCGACATATATCATGTTCATTGTGTGCATATATTGCATTTTTATACATTGTATAGATCAATGGTTTTAAAAAAATATTATGCTCCCAGGTGCAAGGGCGTCAGCAGGAATTTGTGAAGGGTAGGGCAAAACATATTCCTTTTTACATTTTTTGTCTCACTATCCTATTAGTTATAAAGTATTATTGTGACATATTTTCTTTCATATAGACAAGGATTGTAAAAATATTTATGAATTATACGTACATAGTTAGTTAAAACTTAATCTTACAGCATTCATTTTAATTAAATTATTTTAAATAATCAAATACATTATTTTTAATAGATAAAATGATACGGTTGGTTTTATAATTTTAGGTAATTTATAAAATTAAATATTTCTAGCCCATTTAGTCATTGACTTAAAAAAGTTGTAGCTAATGTAGGTATGCCGTCTATGAACATTTAATTTTTTTATAAAAAAAATAAAAACATTGTTGACACTGCTGTATTGACTTGGTCCCATCACTACATCTCATAATCTATAAAATCAACCTTCTTAGTTCTGACTCTGAATAAAGTTGAGAAGAGATTGAGAAGGGATTTGTACAATAGTAGCTTAGTGTTTAAGTTTGTGTATTTATTGTTAATGAGGAGTGTTTTAAGCATGCGTAGCCTGGAATTCAGCTGTGACCGTTTAGTTTTAATATGGTGTGCCCAAGTGAGACGGCGATCGAGTGTTAGTCCGAGATATTTAACCGTAGGGGTTGAGGGAATTTGGATGTTATAGAGAGTTACAGCCGGACATTGGGCTTGTTTAAGAGTGAAAGTTGTATGAATAGATTTTGTTTGATTGATTTTAAACCGCCATTTCCTGTACCAGTCCTCCATTTGGGAGAGATTATTTTGAAGATAAGTGGAAGCTAAAACAGGGTCTGCGCTAGTTGATATTATAGCTTTGTCATCTGCGTAGTCCGCCACTAAGGTATTGGGCGTAGTAGGTTGGTCTGAGGTATAAATATTGAACAAAACTGGGGATAGAATTCCTCCTTGCGGAACGCCAGCTCTGATATCTGCTACACTAGAAAATGCAGATCCATGACGAATTTGAAAGTATCGATCTTCAAGATAAGATTTAATGAGAATGTAATATGTTGGGGGTATACATTTCTTAAGTTTGTATAGCAGCCCTTCATGCCATACTCTATCGAAAGCTTGGGAGATGTCAAGGAATGCACATGTGCAAAATAACTTTTTTTCCAACGCAAAGGTAATAGCATCAACAACCCTGTGAACTTGATGAATGGTAGAATGCTTGGCGCGAAAGCCAAACTGATTGTCCGGTAATATATTATTTGCATTTATGAAGGGAAGAATGCGTTTGAGTATGAGTCTTTCCAGAACTTTGGCAAAAAAGGGGAGCAAGCTAATCGGTCTATAGGAAGGAAGAGAGTCAAGGGGTTTGCCTGGCTTTGGAATTAGTATAATTGTAGAAAACTTCCAGATGAGTGGAAAATAGGAGAGCCTCAGAATTGCGTTGAATATATGGGTTAGTAAGATTATAGCACGTTTTGGTAAACATCTAGCCACTTCGGCTGTGATAAAATCGAAACCCGGAGATTTTTTGAGTTGGTATTTTTGAATTGTGAATTTGATGTCATTTGGTGTGAAGTGTTTCTCTGTAAGGGAAAGTGGAAGTGGAGAGTTGAGGAGAGTTTGGACAGTATTTACGTTTACAGGATCAATTATATCTGGGTGAGGTTGGAAGATTTCGTAGAGATGATTTTTAAATAATTCAGCTTTCTCGAGATCAGTTGAAGCAAAACTGCCATCAGTTTTCCTTATTGGAGGGATTGCAGGATTGTGTTGAAGTATTTGCTTGGTTGCTTTCCAAAGACTTCCATCTTTTGCCGATAGGTTGGATAGGTGATTCGCGATAGAAAGGGATTTGTTTTGTGTTAGAATTTTTTTAAGTGAGTTGGCCAGACTATTATATTTTTGTTTGTGGGATGGGAGGTGGGTTCGTTGATAGAGAGCTCTGGCTCTCCGTTTTTCAGCTATGAGCATACGTATGTGATTTGGTAGTGGGAATTTGTTTTTGGAGAGCGAGTTTGTATTAGCAACTGAGTTGGAGGACCTGGCCGCGGATTGAATTAGATTTGTGAGACTATTTACAGCTGAATCAATATCGTCATTCGTTTTTAATTTAACATTTAGTTTGATTGTCTGGTTAACTATATCATGGAATTTGAAGCGATCAGTGGAGGTATTAAAAAGTTTAGGTGGTGTTTCATGAGTTGAGGGGTAGTCATTAAGTGTAAGGAGAACTGATGAGTGATCTGAATTTAGATCAAGGATATTATTAGTAGTGCAGTATAAACTAGAAGGAATTTTCACGACAAAGATATCAAGAATATCCGGACTTTTTTGAGGGGAGGTAGGCCAGTAGGTAGGACCTGGGGGAGCTAATATTTTGAAATTTTTTGTAGATACGAAGTTGTGAAGGACAATACCACGCGGGTTATTTACGCGGCAACCCCAATTTTGATGTTTAGCGTTGTAATCGCCACCAATAATAAAATTATTATTGATTGTTTTGAAATAATTCGTGAAATGTTCACTATTGAGATTGTGTCTCGGGGGAGAGTATAAAGCTGCAACCGTTATAGGGACATTGTTAAGATGAATTATTATGGCACAGGATTGAAGAAAGTCTTGGCAAAAATTGGGGAGGGCTTGGAATGCTATTGTTGATTTTATAAGAATGGCTACTCCACCATGAGCAGTGTTGTCTGGGTGATTTGTTTTAAGTAGTTTGTAACCGGGAATGTAAATATGTGAGTGTTGGGTAAAATGGGTTTCTGTTATGAGGGCAAGGTCGATTCTTTTATCATATAGAACAGTTTGTAGTTCGATAACGTGGTTTTTTAAACCATTTGCATTGAACAATAATGTTAGGAGGGATTTATTTGTAAAAGCATTATTCATTTTTTTTTATCTAGAAGACTGGAAATGACTTTCGTGAGGAGAGAGATTAGAGGATTTATAAGAGTTTTGAAATCTTCTAGGAAATTTGTAATTGTAGAATTTATATTAGGGGCTGATTCGGGTGTCGGGAGGTTTTGTGATTGGCCTGCAGTAGCCTGGGCGTAGGATGGTGAAAGGTTTGGAGGAGTACCATTTTCTGGGTGGCTAACTTGTACATTATGAGACTTATATCTAACATTATCTGATATGAAAGCATTACTTGAGACAGGTTTTTTGCGGCGCTGGAGTTCTTTATAAACGCTGCAACCTCTGTAGTTGGCCGGATGGTCCCCAGAGCACAGCGCGCATTCGGCTGGTGAATCACGTGATTTGGAACATTCTGAGGATGGGTGGAAAGCACTGCAACGAACACAGCGAGCAGAATACCCGCAGTAGGCTCTCGTGTGGCCATACTCCTGGCAGTTGAGGCACTGGCTTATTACTTTAGGCTTATATGGTTCCTCGACTTTGACTTTTGTATGCAGCAAACAGGAGAGTTTGAAAATATCGTTCGAATGGTGAGTTGGTTCAAGGTCAACGAAGAAAAGAGGTAGTGGGCATTTGCTGGTCTTATGTAGTACGTTTGTGACTTTCCTTACCTCGAAAAGACGCAGTTCTAATTCGCTTTTTATAAGATCTGTGGATGTAGTCGGGTGGAGATTTCGGATAACGGCACGCGTCGGCTTATCTTCTTTGAGTTGAAATGTGTGATATTGGGCTTTTTTTTCCTTTAAAAAATGGATGAGTGTTCTGTAGGATTCAGGGTTGGAGGTTTGAATTTTTAAGCTGTCAGTCGAGGATTTGCAAACAAAGTTATCTACTCCAATTATCTCAATTAAAGATGAGCATAGGTCTGGAAAGTTTAATACACCTTTTACAAAAATTGGCGGTGGTAATTTAATTTTGTCTGCAATGATAGGTATTTCAGGTGTTTCAGGTGTTGGGTTGACTGGTGAGTTGGTGGATTCAGTTTGCGCTAGCGGTTCGTACCGATTTGCAGTTATAAATAGTTTTTGCATTTTTTTGCTTGGATCATGATTCGGAGAACTCGGGTTTGAGGAAGATGACAGATTCCTTTTACCGGTATTAGTTGTCCAGTCTGGATTTGAGGGGGAGTTGAACGAATCATATTCAAAAACCGTGTCATTTGAATTTGTGAATTTGCGTACATAAAACTTTTTGAAGATTTTGAATTTAACGTCATTTTTCCATTTAAAGATTTTTAGAACATTTTGAAGTATTTCTAAATTTAAATTTTAAATTGTATTTTTAAATTTACACTTGTTTTTATATGATTTTTATATTAAATATATGACCTTAACTCTAAAGCTATAGGTACAGAAATAAAATAGTTAATTTTCAGATTAAATAATAAGTCTAAATGATAATTTCTGTCTGTAAAACTTTTCTACAATTATATAAAAGTTTTAAATGTACATAAGAATTTATATCTTTGATATTTAAGATAAAAATAATTTAGTGCACTATTTAGAATTGTTAGGGCAAATTTTAGTTTTTAGAACATTAAAATCATCAATAATAATATATGATAATCAGCCCAAAAAAATCCAAGAGAGGGGCAACTGCTCAACAACTCCTCAAATAACGAAATCCATTCTCCAGTTTTGGAAATTTACCTCGTTAAATGAAAATCTAGCAAAAAAAAACTTTTTTTATCTGTGAAAAATTAAATAATTTTAAAAAAAAATTTTAATTCCATGTTTAGTATCTACTTGATAATCCATTTTTAATGAGTTATCAACTAACTTTCTAGCTATCATAGTTTAGAAGATAAGTTAAAAAATAAAACTGTTCACGCCGACGTTTTTATGGATTTAAGTAATTATACCGCTTGTGAGTGATATTAAATCTCTCTCATTAATATTTTATATTAAAGCTATTTAAATTAACCACCTACTCATCAATACTGATTTACATTTTTAGTATTTTCCTATACAACCCAAATTCTAGAAGTTTTCAAAATACAGACATTTTTCATTTCAATTACCATACTTACTTGATAAAAAATCAGAAAAGTAAAAATATTATATATTATTATTTTACATTCCATTTTCATACATTTTATAATTCAATAATTTATACAATAGTTTTATATCACAGAATAGTGGCGTAATTATGAATTTGTATAAGGGAGTGGATAGATATTTTTTTAAACACATAATACTAAAAACTAATTAAATATAATAAATACAAAATATTATAATATAATTGGCTTTATATTACCCAGCTACCTAGCATTTTTTTTAGATTATTTTGAAACATTCATATTTCAACAAATTAAGACTTAAGAACAATTTTGCAAAACGCAATTTGCTGAAATCATTATTTCGAAAGTTATTTCCTTAAAAATTGGTGAATTTACGTATTTTATTAAGTTAAGAATTCATTCAAAGTGGAAGGATGTTATTGATTTTAATATTGTCCGAGCGAGTGACCACACCGGGTGTGTGTGAAAACAAAATATACTTCAATTAACTAAAACTTTAAAAGTTTAAAACTAAGTCTAACCTCCAAAGTCTGACTTCACCGTCGTATTTTCATGCTTAACTGATATAGTGCCGTAGCCAAGATTTTTTTTCGGGTAGGGGGGCTCAAATGCTAGGGCTACTACCGAAGTTTTACAATATAGTAAGTTCGATAAGACAAAACCTCTCCAAAACTTTATTCCTTTTATTTTTAGTTTACTCATATAGATAAGAACTATAGGTTTAAACTACTATAAGTTACTTAGTATGTAATCTCGTAAACATTTGAACATAAAATAACTATAAAATAAAACTGTCTATTATATTTTTAGATTTTTCGGTTATAAAATAACCTACTTACGTTGTAGCCTGTTTTAAATTTTCAATCATAAGCTATACAAATTTAACATTTTATAAACTTTTAGTTAAAAAATAATATTATAATAATAATAATAATAATAATAGTAATATCTATAGTCGTTACAAAAAAAAAAAAAATGTTTAACATGAGAAATTAATAAGAAATTATTATATTATTAAATATGATATAAAATAATTGAAATTGTGTATGTATGTACCAAGTACGAATTTATCGTAATTGGTCAAGGTTTTTGCGGAATAAATGTGTTTATGTGTTTAAGGTAATAGAGTAATAGCTTATCTCCTTATTGCATATTAGCTTCAAGCTTACCAATATAACGCCCTTATGATATATTATAATATTAATATATTATTTTATTATCTTTAAATAGCTGGTGCCTGTGTCCCGTATTCGTATTCGTATTACCTATATTACTTGTATCGCCCTTTCGTATAGTGGTTGAATACTATTATATAATCATTTTATTTTCCAATTCTCAGTTCTCAATTACTGTGCGTCTGTAACACTCTCTGTGCAGACGGCAAAGTAGGTAGGTTCTATTACAGACTGTCACAGCCGCGAGCCGTTATTTTTATTTTTGAGTACGTATACGTTATGCATAAATACGTTCGATTTTTATACAATTATCAAAATGTTCAGTATATTCAAATTAAAAAAATAAAGTACCTAGTGCTGAGAACGAAGATGACCTAAAAAATTATGGTTTATAATAAAATTTGGTTTTAGCTGACTTTTTGTAACAACTAAATTACAGTGAATCTTATAAGGATGGTGTGGGACGCTTTGCCCCCCCCCCCCCACGTGTTATTTTAAACTTTGATTTTGTAGGACTCTAGCCCCTGTAACTATTCAATCCTAGTTACGCCCATGCCCGAGAACGATTTATGTTTTTGATTATGTCACCACTAACGACTAATATTGCACTGGACAGGCAACCATATGTGCCCTCACCTGATGCTTGACTGGTAGGCAATTCTACGCACGACGACGATAACAGCGAGGATAGGAAAGACCTGCCGAAGGAATGATGATGGTGCAGGCTAGTTATGGGGAGGGAATCTCTGTGGTTGACTCAGTTTGGTGCAAGTACCACAGAGCTCACAAAAACATGGGATAATACTTAAACTAACTTAACATTTCTGACGTCTTGATATGTGGTGGAGTGACGCTGTAGGCAGAAGTCGACCAGGAAGACCTGGGCGGCCTCTCACACAACGTATGCACCTACGTTGCTGGTGGACTTACGCGGTAACTACTGATGGCACCGACGTTGACATTAACCAGCCGCCAAGTTTGACGGTGAGAATAATAATAGAAATTAAGTAAAGACTTAAGATTTCAGTATACTTCAAGCACAATAGTAACAGATAATAATGTGTTATAATGCAACCGTGTGCACAATAAAAGTGACAATATAATGTGATCGCTTTATTAGTAGATACACTTACGAAAAACACAAACGATTAGTTAGCGGATACAAAAATTAATAATTAGGGTCGCTTTAATAACGGACCAAAAAAAAAAAGTGCAAAAACAGGCAACAGATTTGTCGATGCTGGTAGACAATACACAGCCAATAATAATAAAAATAATAGTGATAATAAAAGGGTGTTGGCCGCAGAAAGTAAACAATACAAGATTTTAAGATCGAGAATATAAAACTATCTGAGGCAACAGGCCGACCAGTGCTCGAAATGGAAAGTCTTACGAACCGGAACGCTCAAAAAATTAATATGCGGATTATAATATTGTTTTAATAATTTTAATTCGTGTTTACTTTACAATACAATATAATTAGTTAAATAGATATAAATAATATGAGTAATTTCAAGATTAAAAAATTTAGGTAAGTGGATGTCGCTCTGCTGTACAGTAGGTTACAAGTGGGTCACTGTAATGGATGGTGTTAAATTTGAATTCAATGATATAATATTATTGTATAAGAAAAATGATTCTAAAAGAAAACGTTGAGTCAGTTTATGACATTAGTATATTACCAAGTATATTTAATGATATTATTGTGAATAAAGTAATTTTTATATAACCTATTTAAATGGAACCTTGTCTTAAATTTCCAATCCTTAGCTATAAAAGTGGAACATTTTACACATTTTTAACAACAAAATAATTATTACATTATTAAATTTGATGAACTTTGTCAAAATTCGAACCTTAAATGCTTATAAAAAAAAATTGTGGCAATGTATTTTTAATTTTTTTTAACTGCTATTATAACGATATACGAGTACCAGGAGCCTTTTCATTCCACCAATGATCCTTCCACGTAATGATGAAAAATTATATTACAATTTATGAAAATTAAATATATTTATAAATAGGTAATAATTTATTTTTCTGCCACGTAGAATTGATTTTTTTTTTATTGGTCTGAAGCCTGAAGTCTGTACACCTATGTATAATCAGACGGCACAACAAATAAACATGTAGTTTTCAGGGTTAAATCACACAAGAATAAATTATTATTGTTTTATCAGCACAAAAACACTCACATAAAAAAAAAAACTTTCAAAAAAAAAAGCTGTGTAATAAGTTATAAAGTGAATTTATTAAAAATATTAAATTAATTTTGTTTGTATTATAATATAATGTAATGATATGCTCACACACCCTTATAATAAACTAAAATTTTACAGAATAATAAACAACGGCCAGACTGTCGCTTGTAGAAATCGGTCGCATCAAATAAAACCATTGACAACGACAACTAATAATTCGACACGCACTCATAACAATATTACGTAGGATGTGTGTGACCTTATTTTATGCTGACGCCAAAGAATAATCTAGTTCCCAGGCCCACAATAAGTTAGTGACAAAGCCACCCTCCACTCTCTGGTCAGCATCCTCGCGTTCGTCCCTTAAACCAGTGCATGAGCACCAACCACCGCAGTAACAACCTTTCAAGTACCAAAGAAACCGATTTCAACGAGCGACAACTGGACTTCTTATGCAAGCAATAATCAGTGCGTTCGTTAATTCAATTTGTGTATTTGAAGTAGTACTTTATTTTATCTAAAACCTAAAACTCTTACAATATTGTCTACGAACAACTGCGAATCAGGTAAGGCATATGATATAATATTTTATGTTAATTGCAGTCAATACATTCTATGTGCTTTTTTTCCATAAAATTAAATTGTACGGTGTATTTGATATAATTCTCGAATACACGATCTCGAGAGCCCTCCGAACACCTGGAGGAAGGTAATAGCGTGATTTTACTATTTTAACTTATATTTTAATATAAATATCGACAGGAGTCGTATTTATATTCCTATTTTCATATTTTATCTAATTTTACGTTATTACAATAATGAAGCTAGATACTTACACGGTTTATAAAAGAAAGACTAATTTTCATGTCAAAAATTTTATAAAGGTTCTGGGGGATCTATTCACCCTCACCCACCCTTTATTTCACCCCTGCCACAGAGGCTTACACCGACCGTTTAAGCAAGGGTGGGCATTAACGAGTTAAAAAGTTAAAGTTAAGTGAAAAGTTTATTTTATTTTAACTTATTAATTTAAATAGTTACTTTTGGCTTTTCATTAACTTAACTGTTAACTTACTAATATTTCTTTCTTAATTAACGTGAATTGAACGAGTTAATTTTTCATTTTAAGAAGTAAGTTAAGTTAATTTATTTTGCTTTTAATTTTATAATATTTCACTATTTCAGTCTATTTCGTTTTCATGTCAAAAAATATGTATCGTAAATTGTTTATAGTTAAATATTTATATCATTTGAATCTAACTCATATGGAAATACTGTATGAAGTATTAACACTATATCCTATAATTAAGTTTTGGGTTGGAAAAATATTAAGTACGCTAGCGTTGTATAAACAAATTAACTTTTTTTAATTTTTTTGTTATTGGTGCATATTAATTTAATTTAACTGAGTTAAAATAAATCATATACTTGCCCGGCCTTGGTGTAAGTTATTGATCGATTAGTGTTGAAACTTTGCACGAATAGCATTTTATACATGCTTTCAAAGGCGGATTGGGGTAGATGTTTGATAATAAAAAAAACCCATAATATGTCAGTTATTAAAATCTAGGGACCTACTAATTGTGAAAATAAATTATATTTAAAACTTAAATTAGAAATACATTAGAAAAATTATTTATGGTGAATATTTTTAATAGTTTATTGAATACTAGGCAGGTACTCAAATACTTTTTAAAAGTATTTTATTCAACACTATTAATAAACATTAAATTGTATTAGTGATCACTAAATTCAAATAGTAAATTTTTTTCATACATTTTATAATTCAGTCATTTTTACAAAAAAAAAAATATATATATAATTTTACTCCACAGATTAACAGTCGGTGTAAGAATTTTATATTACTGTTCGACTGGTATGAAAACTAACATATTATTATATTATATATGTACTTTTTACCATCGGTTCTCATCCTTTTAAATATAACCTAATATTTTCAAACGATATTGTAACAATATATTAGGAGCCTTGCATTAAGTTTTCACGCTTTTTTAACCAACAAATAGAATTTGATTGATATTTATGGAAAATAAAACTAAAAAAATTGAAAACTGACAATGTCCGTAAACAGCCCAAATTGAGTCAACATATATTCAAAATGTTATGGTGTATAGAAAATTCTAATACAAACATTCAGTAAAATTGTCATGTATCTACAGTTATTCGTTTTTGAATAAAAATATAATAACAAAACCGCTACATGAGATATCGAGTGATTATCCAATATTGTAAAAATGTGTAGCGGTATTGTTAAATTGTTAGGTTTGTTCTTAGTATTTTTATTAAATTATTTTTTGGAGAATATTTTAAATACTATTTTTTATCAGTTTATTAAACACTAGGTAGGTACTGAAATACTTTTTTAATTGTATTATCAATAAGCAATATTATAAAATATACTCATAAAATATTATAAATGCACGATTATTATTTATACTTTTATTAATATCAAATAAACCAAATAATATTATCATTACTTACTTATAGCGTACCACCAAATGATGAAAAATTATATTAAAATGTATGAAAATGAAATATAATTATGTATAATAATATATTTATCTGCCGTGTAGAATTTTGTCTATCGTTCCTCGATTTTGCGTTTATACGTGTACACATACGTATGGTATATGTTTATACAACCATTTACCTACATGGTACTCACACTTGCAAAAAAACTATCTTATAATTTGAACATTAAAAACTTATAAAAAAAATTGTGCCTATGTATTTTAATATTTTTCAACTACTATTGTAACAATTTATCAGGAGCCTTGTATTACATTTTCACGCATTTTTACCAAACAAATAAAATTTTATTGACAATTAATGAAAACAAAACTAAAAAAAATTGGAAACTGAAAATGACCATAAACCGCTCTTATTGTATATTTTGTGTAGGTACTAAATTGTTTAGAATTTTATAGCAAAATCTAATAATTTTTAGAATTTTTGATAAGATAGTACCTATCTAAATTCACAGATACCACTCACCACTGTACTTTAAAAAGTTGTATTTCTTATATTTATCTTATTTATGTAGTATTTTGTATTATGTATTTAAAAAATGCCATTTTTCTACCTTATACAAATTGATAATTACGCCACTTTACTGTGATATAAAACTATTGAATTATAAAATGTATTAAAATGAAATATATGAATAATATAAAACAAGACGTCCTGACTGATTCAACCCAGCCTAAGCTATTATAGCTATATAACGACTAGACATTTGTAATAATAGTTTTTCTTATGCTATAAATGTACAATAACAATTTTTTTTTAAACATATGTATTTCAATGAGTTAATAACAATAATGGTACGAAAACATTTGCGGAAATAATTATTTTAGAATTTACATGTTCGTATGTTTAACCTAAGATTTTAAAATGTAATACAATATTCCTTACAAATTTTTCTACCCTTATCAAAAAAAAATATCTAAAAAACGAATGACTATAGATAAATGAAAATTTCACTGAATACTAAAATTAAGAATTTTCTATACACCGTAACAATTTCCAAATAATTTGACTCTTTTTGAGCTGTTTTCTCTCATAATCGTTTTTCTTAAACAATGATAGTATATAATTGAAATTTAACACCGTCCATTATATAATGACCCAATTGTAACCTACTGTACAGCAAAGCGACAACCTCCTACCACCTTTTTTATTTATTTTTTTGTGTTTGTGTAAACGATACTTAGTTGAAATATTGCTTCTATTTTAACTTCAGTATCTTGTTCGATGAGAAAGCGAATATTGTTGGTGCATTGAGGAGATCAATATTCAAAATTCTCAATAATTTTTAAAAGCGACAGGAAAAACAACATAACAATTAAGGAAAAACGTAAATTTTTACACAAAATTGGTTTTTCAAAAAATTGATTTTGGTCTTTGATGCAACTCTAAAGCAAATGAATTGATTTTTTTTTGAACCGTTTAGGAACATTTTCTATTTCCAATTTTATTAGATTTTTTCTCTATGAATGTCAATAAAACTTTATTTGATGGTTAAAAAAGTTTTAAAATTTAATAAAAGGCTCTTACTAAATTGTTACAATGATATTTGAAAAATATTAAAATTCCTTAGTCACAGTTTTTATTTATAAGCATTTAAAGATCAAATCTTCACAAAATACAGGAAATTCAGCCTCCGATCAAGCCTCAACCTGCCCGAATCACTCGCCGAAATACTCGCCAATCAACCCAAAGCCATAGCCGACATCATCCAATTCATCACAGCAGCAAACCTTCAACCAAAAATTTAAAATTAAGTCCTCAATAGTTTATTCATATTTAACATTAAACATGTAATTTAATCTTATGTATACCTAAACCCAATGGCCTATGTTGCCGAGGGCTCTTTTCTTCTAAAAAAAAAAAAAAAATATAGTAGGAGTCTTACCTAACCAGTCGAACAGTAAATATTACATTCTTACACCGACTACTAATCTGTGGAATACAATTATATATATATATTTTTTTTTGAACCTTTATAACATTTGTTGAGTTTAACGCTGGACGGATTAATGACTTCAGTATAAGTATAAATGAATAATAACACGACAATATGATTATGTATAAGTATAATATATAATAACGTACAACTGGACAATTTAACTGTGACAGTACATACACACACCGTATACGCACTGTACGACGGCACCTGTGCAAGTGAGTATTACATACTTCAAAGGCTCCCAAGGTCGTGTTACATCCGTAAAGAGAGTGGGTCGTATAATCGTATAACTAAGATACTAAATTTTACACACGTGTCAAGGTTAACTACTAATATTAATTGTATATTTCAACAACATTTGTCTTCAAGGAAATTAGACTTTCTTTTATTAACCATGTAGGTACCTTCATTATATTATAATACAAGCGAAATCAATTTAATATTTTGAATAAATTCACTTTATAACTATATAACGTTTTTTTTCGATAACCAAAACTGTATACGTTATTTTACATGCGTTGAATTTTATTTTATTCGTAGCTACGAAATTATGATATAATATTAGCTATAAGCATTTAATGCATACTAATAAAATTATGCACGATTATTTTTTATATTATTATTAATATCAAATAAACCAAATAATATTTAATGTCAATAATAATGCATTCAATTTAAAAGGAGATTTACTTATAGCGTACTAGCAAATGATGAAGAATTATATTAAAATGTATGAAAATGAAATATAATTATATATAATATTATATTATTTTGCCGTCTAGAATTTTATTTATTGTTGCTCGCTTTTGCGTTTATACGTGTAAATATGCGTGTGATTTATGTTTAAACAACTATATGTATACCTACATGGTACTCTCATTTGCGAAAACACTGTCATTGTCTTCTACTTAAGCCAAAATATAACTAGGTATCTACTCAACAACTACCGTAATTTACCGTTGTCGTAATTCACTTGTACAAAAACTAAAAAATAATTGTAGCAACTTACACGAACATCAATTTTATCTAAATTTCCATCTGCTTTTGATCTTAATAAATCTGTAGATTTTAGATAGTTTTGCTAGGTAAATTAAAATCTAGAAAATGTTAGTTATTGTGATAACGTGATCTTTGGATATGTAGCATATGCCAGAGGCTAAAATATAATTTTTTCGTACTACACATTTACATTAAACTGGAAGTTACAGTGGTCCCCCCTCCCCACAAGCGTATATGTTGATCCATACACATAAATATAAAGTAGTTACTTACAATAAATTTAACATTGCCTGTTAGTACATGTAACAATTATAAATATAAATATGTTACATGACACCTATGTATATAATACGAACTCTACGAACAGTAACGCCGTGTCCTACGTAAATACGGGAAATCCGATAATCGCAATATGATGCGACCGATCCGATACGATTTCGTCATCCGATATTGCGGCGATCGGACACGTGGCAAACGTGAGATCGCATTAAAAAAAGTCGTGCGACGGTTTTGTAGGTAGAAGGAACATTGTACATGCAATATTCGTTTAAAAACATTAATCATGCCTTTAACCACACTACAAAACAAAATGCTTCTGACTGAAAATTCGGTGCTTAAGTATTTATTATATAAAAGGTAAGTTATAAATTTAATTAAATAATGGTAAATTATTAATAATTATAAGTGAATTTATAAATATGTAGGTACAAAAAAATTAAAAAATCGTATCTTACCAGAGTTATCATTTTAAAAGACTGAATGATTTTTGGTGAGTTTTACCATTTATATAACCAAGTACGTTGTGATGACGTCTTATTTCGATCGTATACAAGGATGTCAGTTGCAACATTTGACTATATAGTTGAAATAATACGACCAGAATTTGATCTAAAGTCAACAAATTTTCAAGATCCCATACCAGTTGAAGAAAGATTGGTTGTAACAATTAGGTAAGCATTTAATCAATGAAATTAATTTATTATACTGGTATTAATTTATACAAACACACATAAACACAAATATATATTTATGTAGTATGTACCTAATAAACAAACATCTTTCAACAAAATAAAAAACCTTTCTTTTAAAAACTAATTTAAAACAATATTTTAAATGTAAGTACATTTTTAAATCTTTAAAATGTATTATGTTTCTACTTGTATTACAATATTGTTAAATACATTTTTTTTAAAGCAGACACCCTTAACTTACTACAAAAAAAGTACTAAAAAAAATGAATAAATATTTTTCAACAACAAAATAAAAAACCTTTTTTTTAAATAACTAATTTAAAACAATATTTTAAATGTAAGTACATTTTTAAATCTTTAAAGTGTATTTTGCACCTACTTGTATACAGTAAGTTGTTTAATAAACTTAGGGCAAGTAAGATAATGCGACATTTAATGATGATTCTTGATTTTGCGACAACTCATTTATTAAAATATTTTGGAATTGATTTCTCACTCGAAGCTTTTGAATGGAATCCATTTTTTTGAAATATGGTAAAAGAGATTGGAAAAAAAGCATATCTTCATCAATTTCTGGAGCAGTTACATTGGTAGACTGTTGCAACAATGCGACTTTTTGACTTTCAATTTTTAATAAATTTTCCAAATACTTATCATCGTCTACTTTTGGTTTCTTTCTTTTTCGAGATAGTAAACGCTCTGAATCACTAGACTGGTTTGTTACTGGTGTTGATGGTGTACTTGTTTCATTTGTGTGTATAAATTGAGTACTTTGACTAATCTCTGTTTCAATTTCTGGTGTTGATACATGATTATTTACAATATCTATCGTATAAGGATTTGATACTCCCGTATCTGTAATATAAGTGTCATCATTATTTATCTGACCAATAATATGATTATCTTCATAATTTTCTGCGTTTTCTGTATCTTCCTCATCCGTAATATTTCCATCAGAAACCCTTGGAGTTGTGGTATCTTTTAAAAAAAGCAACAAATTATAATAAGACCATTTCCCAGTATATATTTCAGCTCCTTCTTGTGGATCTCCTGAGCGGCATTTCTTAACTTTTTTTTTCTCTCTTAAGAAAGTGTCTCGTAAATTTCTCCACTTTTTTTTTTGCCTCTTCCTCTATAAAAATAAATTAACTAAAATATAACAATAGCTCTAACTTCAAATGTTATATATGTATAACAAAAAATTGCTCAAAGATCAATTAATTGGGAACCTAATTTACTACATGTTCGTGTATTTTTAACGAAATAAAATATTTTTGATTTTGTGTGAAGAAAATCAAAAACAAATTTCAAATATCAAATTGTCTATTTTTTTTTATTAAAATTGTTTATTATTTGTAGGTACTTGGCGACTGGACTAGCATTTAGACAACTAGCAATAGCATTTAGAATATCTAAGACTGCAGTGTCTAATATAGTGATCGAGGTGTGTATAGCTTTATGGAATTCATTAAAAAACAAGCATATGTCTACTCCTACAGTAGATGGTTTTAAAAATATTGCAAACGAATTTTATAAGAAATGGAATTTTCCAAATTGTGTTGGAAGTTTAGACGGAAAACATATCCGTATGAAATGTCCGAAAAACTCCGGGAGCATGTTTTTCAACTATAAACAATACTACTCTATTGTTTTAATGGCAGTAGCTGATGCCAACTATATATATTTGTTATGATAGATGTTGGTTCGTATGGTAAAGATAGCGACGGCAGCGTCCTGTGTAATACACAGTTGTATCAACGTCTGGAAAATGGTACATTAAAACTGCCAAAACTGAGTAACTTGCCTAATTCAAATCTTAAAGCACCGTATGTATTTGTTGGTGATGAAACTTTCCCGTTACGCAATTGTATAATGAGACCCTTCCCTAGAAAACAATTAGCATCAGCTAATGATAAAAAACATTATAACTATCGTCTTTCTAGGACAAGAATGACTATTGAGTGCGCTTTTGGCATTGCATCTTCTAAATTTAGAATACTTCAAAAATCAATTGAAACTAAAGTTGAGAATGCAGATCATATTGTGAAAGCTATATGTATATTACACAATGTAATAATTGATAGAGAGAACGAATCTTCGCGTCAATGTACCATCATATCGGAAAATTTTAACATTGCAAATGTACAAGAAAGTAATAAAATAATGAGACTCCGTGCCAACAGATCTAACAATCGTGCTTCCCGTACTGCTATTGATATTAGAAATATATTTGTAGAGTTTTTTAAAACTAATAATATTACTGAAACAAATATGTAAGTAAAATATATGTACCTAATTAATATTGAAGTAATTTTAAGTAAGTTTTTACTATATACCTACGTATATTATAATAATGTATACTTAAATAGGTAGGTAACTAAAATCAGTTTCATTTCTTTAAGTTTCTAACGTAAAATTTTGAAACTGGTATTCAGTTCTATTGTTTAGTATAATCTCATTTTAATTATTAGGTATAAAATTAAAAATACAGTGTAAAATGGATACTAATTATTAAACCTATTATTATTATATTATAAACTACTTACTATCCATTTTTGTATTTTTTGCAACTTCGTCCCATTCTCTGTCGGAAATTAATCTATCCCTATACTTTTTGTTCCACTTATTCCACAACACATTTCTCTTTTGTATTTCCGATATTAATAATTCCATAATTAAATAAAATAATATAGGTAAGTAAAATAAGGTAATAAAAAAATAATGTAATAATACAATAATATTACATTATAATATACGTAATAACTAATAAGTAAACACCCAGCGTGAAAATCGCATAAGAATATGCGATCAAAAACAAACTATTTTGTTTTTCAACGCACACGACTAAACGCATCCGATAAAACCGGTCGTATCGGTCGTGTCGCATTGGTCACGTCGGACACTCCCGTTCGTTTCCTGTGATTTGTTTATTTTTAGAAATCGTATCTGTCGCATCGTATTGCGATTATCGCATTATCGTATTTACGTAGGACACGGCGTAACCTTACATACTTACTCTGACCGTTTATCTGTGGCAGGGGTGAAATTAAAGGTGGTTGAGGGTTAATAGATTCCCCCAGAACCGTAGAGCACTCTGCTTGTGGCGATGGACTGCTCTCGAGATAAACTGGGCGATTTTTTGATGTTACTTTGCCATTATATAACTGGTTTTGTCCCCTCTTAGATCATCGCAGCGTAGCCTTGAAGTTTAGATGTTGAAGTACTTAAACGAATATTTATTGGTGTATATTATTGTTAAGATAAGCACATATTACTTGTGCTTGTGATTTGCATAAGAAATGTATGTATTTGTGACTTTAAGTTCTTGTAACTTGGAGTACTTTGGTCTGTATGCTTAATGTTTCTATTATTATTTGTGTATCAATATTATATTAAGTTTTGTGGGTATGTAGAATTGGATGCTGGCTAGGTGGTCAGTCTGGAATGTGTAGTTGTTTTAATTGCTTTGTTATTGGAGACGATTGCGTCAAGTGGTACATATCCGTATCGTTTTTTTTATATCTGTTTTGAGACGTTGGTTTCCATATATGGGCATCATAATGCGTTGATGGCTGTGAATTATAATATTATATTGATACTAATGAAGAGTTGAATTTTTGAACTGCGTATCATTTCCTAATTTTCCACCAGTAATATTATTCTTCCGCGTAATGATGAAAAATTATATTAACATTTATGAAAATGAAATATAATTATATACAGGTAATAATATATTTTACTGCTGTGTAGAATTGATTGTATTCTGATTGTATATTGATTGAAGCCTGAAGTCTGTATACCTAAGTTTACCGAGACAGCACAACAAATAAAAATGTAGTTGTCAGGGTTAAATCACACACGAATAAATTATTGTTGTTTAATCGGTACAAAAACACTCATATAAAACTAAAACATATTTGTGGCAAGAGTACTCTAGTACTCTACCTATTAACCACACGTTATACAGTTTTCTCAGACTATTGCCGAATAGTCCAAATAGCCCAACGAATCGTAAAAAAAAATGAGATTGCAAAAATTTTAAAATGTTTTTGAAACTATTTGTGCATAGTTTCAACACTAATATATCAATAACCTTACATACTTACACCCAAGGCTGGGCAAGTATATGATTTTTTTTAACACAGTTAAATTAAGTTAATATGCACCAATAACAAAAAGTTAAAAAAAAGTTAATTTGTTGATACAACGCTAGCGTACTTAATTTTTTCCCAATCCAAAACTTAATTATAGGATATAGTGTTAATACTTCATACAGTATTTCCATATAAGTTAGATTCAAATGATATAAATATTTAACTTTAAACAATTTACGATACATATTTTTTGACATGAAAACGAAATAGACTGAAGTTGTGAATATTATAAAATTAAAAGCAAAATAAATTAACTTAACTTACTTCTTAAAATGAAAAATTAACTCGTTCAATTCACGTTAATTAAGAAAGAAATATTAGTAAGTTAACAGTTAAGTTAATGAAAAGCCAAAAGTAACTATTTAAATTAATAAGTTAAAATAAAATAAACTTTTCACTTAACTTTAACTTTTTAACTCGTTAATGCCCACCCTTGCTTAAATATTTTTAATAAATTCACTTTATAACTTATTACACAGCATTACTTTTTTGAAAGTTTTTTGTTATGAGAGTGTTTTTGTGCTAATAAAACAATTATAATTTATTCTTGTGTGATTTAACCCTGAAAACTACATTTTTATTTGTTGTGCCGTCTGATTAAACATAGGTGTACAGACTTCAGGCTTCAGACCAATAAAAAAAAAATCAATTCAGAAAAAAAAATTATTATTACCTATTTATAAATATATTTAATTTTCATAAATTGTAATATAATTTTTCATCATTACGTGGAAGGATCATTGGTGGAATGAAAAGGCTCCTGGTACTCATATATCGTTATAATAGCAGTTAAAAAAAATTAAAAATACATTGCCACAATTTTTTTTTATAAGCATTTAAGGTTCGAATTTTGACAAAGTTTATCAAATTTAATAATGTAATAATTATTTTGCTGTTAAAAATGTGTAAAATGTTCCACTTTTATATTAAGTAGAAGACAATGACAGTGTTTTCGCAAATGAGAGTACCATGTAGGTATACATATAGTTGTTTAAACATAAATCACACGCATATTTACACGTATAAACGCAAAAGCGAGCAACAATAAATAAAATTCTAGACGGCAAAATAATATAATATTATATATAATTATATTTCATTTTCATACATTTTAATATAATTCTTCATCATTTGCTAGTACGCTATAAGTAAATCTCCTTTTAAATTGAATGCATTATTATTGACATTAAATATTATTTGGTTTATTTGATATTAATAATAATATAAAAAATAATCGTGCATAATTTTATTAGTATGCATTAAATGCTTATAGCTAATATTATATCATAATTTCGTAGCTACGAATAAAATAAAATTCAACGCATGTAAAATAACGTATACAGTTTTGGTTATCGAAAAAAAACGTTATATAGTTATAAAGTGAATTTATTCAAAATATTAAATTGATTTCGCTTGTATTATAATATAATGAAGGTACCTACATGGTTAATAAAAGAAAGTCTAATTTCCTTGAAGACAAATGTTGTTGAAATATACAATTAATATTAGTAGTTAACCTTGACACGTGTGTAAAATTTAGTATCTTAGTTATACGATTATACGACCCACTCTCTTTACGGATGTAACACGACCTTGGGAGCCTTTGAAGTATGTAATACTCACTTGCACAGGTGCCGTCGTACAGTGCGTATACGGTGTGTGTATGTACTGTCACAGTTAAATTGTCCAGTTGTACGTTATTATATATTATACTTATACATAATCATATTGTCGTGTTATTATTCATTTATACTTATACTGAAGTCATTAATCCGTCCAGCGTTAAACTCAACAAATGTTATAAAGGTTCAAAAAAAAATATATATATATAATTGTATTCCACAGATTAGTAGTCGGTGTAAGAATGTAATATTTACTGTTCGACTGGTTAGGTAAGACTCCTACTATATTTTTTTTTTTTTTTTAGAAGAAAAGAGCCCTCGGCAACATAGGCCATTGGGTTTAGGTATACATAAGATTAAATTACATGTTTAATGTTAAATATGAATAAACTATTGAGGACTTAATTTTAAATTTTTGGTTGAAGGTTTGCTGCTGTGATGAATTGGATGATGTCGGCTATGGCTTTGGGTTGATTGGCGAGTATTTCGGCGAGTGATTCGGGCAGGTTGAGGCTTGATCGGAGGCTGAATTTCCTGTATTTTGTGAAGATTTGATCTTTAAATGCTTATAAATAAAAACTGTGACTAAGGAATTTTAATATTTTTCAAATATCATTGTAACAATTTAGTAAGAGCCTTTTATTAAATTTTAAAACTTTTTTAACCATCAAATAAAGTTTTATTGACATTCATAGAGAAAAAATCTAATAAAATTGGAAATAGAAAATGTTCCTAAACGGTTCAAAAAAAAATCAATTCATTTGCTTTAGAGTTGCATCAAAGACCAAAATCAATTTTTTGAAAAACCAATTTTGTGTAAAAATTTACGTTTTTCCTTAATTGTTATGTTGTTTTTCCTGTCGCTTTTAAAAATTATTGAGAATTTTGAATATTGATCTCCTCAATGCACCAACAATATTCGCTTTCTCATCGAACAAGATACTGAAGTTAAAATAGAAGCAATATTTCAACTAAGTATCGTTTACACAAACACAAAAAAATAAATAAAAAAGGTGGTAGGAGGTTGTCGCTTTGCTGTACAGTAGGTTACAATTGGGTCATTATATAATGGACGGTGTTAAATTTCAATTATATACTATCATTGTTTAAGAAAAACGATTATGAGAGAAAACAGCTCAAAAAGAGTCAAATTATTTGGAAATTGTTACGGTGTATAGAAAATTCTTAATTTTAGTATTCAGTGAAATTTTCATTTATCTATAGTCATTCGTTTTTTAGATATTTTTTTTTGATAAGGGTAGAAAAATTTGTAAGGAATATTGTATTACATTTTAAAATCTTAGGTTAAACATACGAACATGTAAATTCTAAAATAATTATTTCCGCAAATGTTTTCGTACCATTATTGTTATTAACTCATTGAAATACATATGTTTAAAAAAAAATTGTTATTGTACATTTATAGCATAAGAAAAACTATTATTACAAATGTCTAGTCGTTATATAGCTATAATAGCTTAGGCTGGGTTGAATCAGTCAGGACGTCTTGTTTTATATTATTCATATATTTCATTTTAATACATTTTATAATTCAATAGTTTTATATCACAGTAAAGTGGCGTAATTATCAATTTGTATAAGGTAGAAAAATGGCATTTTTTAAATACATAATACAAAATACTACATAAATAAGATAAATATAAGAAATACAACTTTTTAAAGTACAGTGGTGAGTGGTATCTGTGAATTTAGATAGGTACTATCTTATCAAAAATTCTAAAAATTATTAGATTTTGCTATAAAATTCTAAACAATTTAGTACCTACACAAAATATACAATAAGAGCGGTTTATGGTCATTTTCAGTTTCCAATTTTTTTTAGTTTTGTTTTCATTAATTGTCAATAAAATTTTATTTGTTTGGTAAAAATGCGTGAAAATGTAATACAAGGCTCCTGATAAATTGTTACAATAGTAGTTGAAAAATATTAAAATACATAGGCACAATTTTTTTTATAAGTTTTTAATGTTCAAATTATAAGATAGTTTTTTTGCAAGTGTGAGTACCATGTAGGTAAATGGTTGTATAAACATATACCATACGTATGTGTACACGTATAAACGCAAAATCGAGGAACGATAGACAAAATTCTACACGGCAGATAAATATATTATTATACATAATTATATTTCATTTTCATACATTTTAATATAATTTTTCATCATTTGGTGGTACGCTATAAGTAAGTAATGATAATATTATTTGGTTTATTTGATATTAATAAAAGTATAAATAATAATCGTGCATTTATAATATTTTATGAGTATATTTTATAATATTGCTTATTGATAATACAATTAAAAAAGTATTTCAGTACCTACCTAGTGTTTAATAAACTGATAAAAAATAGTATTTAAAATATTCTCCAAAAAATAATTTAATAAAAATACTAAGAACAAACCTAACAATTTAACAATACCGCTACACATTTTTACAATATTGGATAATCACTCGATATCTCATGTAGCGGTTTTGTTATTATATTTTTATTCAAAAACGAATAACTGTAGATACATGACAATTTTACTGAATGTTTGTATTAGAATTTTCTATACACCATAACATTTTGAATATATGTTGACTCAATTTGGGCTGTTTACGGACATTGTCAGTTTTCAATTTTTTTAGTTTTATTTTCCATAAATATCAATCAAATTCTATTTGTTGGTTAAAAAAGCGTGAAAACTTAATGCAAGGCTCCTAATATATTGTTACAATATCGTTTGAAAATATTAGGTTATATTTAAAAGGATGAGAACCGATGGTAAAAAGTACATATATAATATAATAATATGTTAGTTTTCATACCAGTCGAACAGTAATATAAAATTCTTACACCGACTGTTAATCTGTGGAGTAAAATTATATATATATTTTTTTTTTTGTAAAAATGACTGAATTATAAAATGTATGAAAAAAATTTACTATTTGAATTTAGTGATCACTAATACAATTTAATGTTTATTAATAGTGTTGAATAAAATACTTTTAAAAAGTATTTGAGTACCTGCCTAGTATTCAATAAACTATTAAAAATATTCACCATAAATAATTTTTCTAATGTATTTCTAATTTAAGTTTTAAATATAATTTATTTTCACAATTAGTAGGTCCCTAGATTTTAATAACCGACATATTATGGGTTTTTTTTATTATCAAACATCTACCCCAATCCGCCTTTGAAAGCATGTATAAAATGCTATTCGTGCAAAGTTTCAACACTAATCGATCAATAACTTACACCAAGGCCGGGCAAGTATATGATTTATTTTAACTCAGTTAAATTAAATTAATATGCACCAATAACAAAAAAATTAAAAAAAGTTAATTTGTTTATACAACGCTAGCGTACTTAATATTTTTCCAACCCAAAACTTAATTATAGGATATAGTGTTAATACTTCATACAGTATTTCCATATGAGTTAGATTCAAATGATATAAATATTTAACTATAAACAATTTACGATACATATTTTTTGACATGAAAACGAAATAGACTGAAATAGTGAAATATTATAAAATTAAAAGCAAAATAAATTAACTTAACTTACTTCTTAAAATGAAAAATTAACTCGTTCAATTCACGTTAATTAAGAAAGAAATATTAGTAAGTTAACAGTTAAGTTAATGAAAAGCCAAAAGTAACTATTTAAATTAATAAGTTAAAATAAAATAAACTTTTCACTTAACTTTAACTTTTTAACTCGTTAATGCCCACCCTTGCTTAAACGGTCGGTGTAAGCCTCTGTGGCAGGGGTGAAATAAAGGGTGGGTGAGGGTGAATAGATCCCCCAGAACCTTTATAAAATTTTTGACATGAAAATTAGTCTTTCTTTTATAAACCGTGTAAGTATCTAGCTTCATGATATTATAATACAAACAAAATTAATTTAATATTTTTAATAAATTCACTTTATAACTTATTACACAGCTTTTTTTTTTGAAAGTTTTTTTTTTTATGTGAGTGTTTTTGTGCTGATAAAACAATAATAATTTATTCTTGTGTGATTTAACCCTGAAAACTACATGTTTATTTGTTGTGCCGTCTGATTATACATAGGTGTACAGACTTCAGGCTTCAGACCAATAAAAAAAAAATCAATTCTACGTGGCAGAAAAATAAATTATTACCTATTTATAAATATATTTAATTTTCATAAATTGTAATATAATTTTTCATCATTACGTGGAAGGATCATTGGTGGAATGAAAAGGCTCCTGGTACTCGTATATCGTTATAATAGCAGTTAAAAAAAATTAAAAATACATTGCCACAATTTTTTTTTATAAGCATTTAAGGTTCGAATTTTGACAAAGTTCATCAAATTTAATAATGTAATAATTATTTTGTTGTTAAAAATGTGTAAAATGTTCCACTTTTATAGCTAAGGATTGGAAATTTAAGACAAGGTTCCATTTAAATAGGTTATATAAAAATTACTTTATTCACAATAATATCATTAAATATACTTGGTAATATACTAATGTCATAAACTGACTCAACGTTTTCTTTTAGAATCATTTTTCTTATACAATAATATTATATCATTGAATTCAAATTTAACACCATCCATTACAGTGACCCACTTGTAACCTACTGTACAGCAGAGCGACATCCACTTACCTAAATTTTTTAATCTTGAAATTACTCATATTATTTATATCTATTTAACTAATTATATTGTATTGTAAAGTAAACACGAATTAAAATTATTAAAACAATATTATAATCCGCATATTAATTTTTTGAGCGTTCCGGTTCGTAAGACTTTCCATTTCGAGCACTGGTCGGCCTGTTGCCTCAGATAGTTTTATATTCTCGATCTTAAAATCTTGTATTGTTTACTTTCTGCGGCCAACACCCTTTTATTATCACTATTATTTTTATTATTATTGGCTGTGTATTGTCTACCAGCATCGACAAATCTGTTGCCTGTTTTTGCACTTTTTTTTTTTGGTCCGTTATTAAAGCGACCCTAATTATTAATTTTTGTATCCGCTAACTAATCGTTTGTGTTTTTCGTAAGTGTATCTACTAATAAAGCGATCACATTATATTGTCACTTTTATTGTGCACACGGTTGCATTATAACACATTATTATCTGTTACTATTGTGCTTGAAGTATACTGAAATCTTAAGTCTTTACTTAATTTCTATTATTATTCTCACCGTCAAACTTGGCGGCTGGTTAATGTCAACGTCGGTGCCATCAGTAGTTACCGCGTAAGTCCACCAGCAACGTAGGTGCATACGTTGTGTGAGAGGCCGCCCAGGTCTTCCTGGTCGACTTCTGCCTACAGCGTCACTCCACCACATATCAAGACGTCAGAAATGTTAAGTTAGTTTAAGTATTATCCCATGTTTTTGTGAGCTCTGTGGTACTTGCACCAAACTGAGTCAACCACAGAGATTCCCTCCCCATAACTAGCCTGCACCATCATCATTCCTTCGGCAGGTCTTTCCTATCCTCGCTGTTATCGTCGTCGTGCGTAGAATTGCCTACCAGTCAAGCATCAGGTGAGGGCACATATGGTTGCCTGTCCAGTGCAATATTAGTCGTTAGTGGTGACATAATCAAAAACATAAATCGTTCTCGGGCATGGGCGTAACTAGGATTGAATAGTTACAGGGGCTAGAGTCCTACAAAATCAAAGTTTAAAATAACACGTGGGGGGGGGGGGCAAAGCGTCCCACACCATCCTTATAAGATTCACTGTAATTTAGTTGTTACAAAAAGTCAGCTAAAACCAAATTTTATTATAAACCATAATTTTTTAGGTCATCTTCGTTCTCAGCACTAGGTACTTTATTTTTTTAATTTGAATATACTGAACATTTTGATAATTGTATAAAAATCGAACGTATTTATGCATAACGTATACGTACTCAAAAATAAAAATAACGGCTCGCGGCTGTGACAGTCTGTAATAGAACCTACCTACTTTGCCGTCTGCACAGAGAGTGTTACAGACGCACAGTAATTGAGAACTGAGAATTGGAAAATAAAATGATTATATAATAGTATTCAACCACTATACGAAAGGGCGATACAAGTAATATAGGTAATACGAATACGAATACGGGACACAGGCACCAGCTATTTAAAGATAATAAAATAATATATTAATATTATAATATATCATAAGGGCGTTATATTGGTAAGCTTGAAGCTAATATGCAATAAGGAGATAAGCTATTACTCTATTACCTTAAACACATAAACACATTTATTCCGCAAAAACCTTGACCAATTACGATAAATTCGTACTTGGTACATACATACACAATTTCAATTATTTTATATCATATTTAATAATATAATAATTTCTTATTAATTTCTCATGTTAAACATTTTTTTTTTTTTTGTAACGACTATAGATATTACTATTATTATTATTATTATTATTATAATATTATTTTTTAACTAAAAGTTTATAAAATGTTAAATTTGTATAGCTTATGATTGAAAATTTAAAACAGGCTACAACGTAAGTAGGTTATTTTATAACCGAAAAATCTAAAAATATAATAGACAGTTTTATTTTATAGTTATTTTATGTTCAAATGTTTACGAGATTACATACTAAGTAACTTATAGTAGTTTAAACCTATAGTTCTTATCTATATGAGTAAACTAAAAATAAAAGGAATAAAGTTTTGGAGAGGTTTTGTCTTATCGAACTTACTATATTGTAAAACTTCGGTAGTAGCCCTAGCATTTGAGCCCCCCTACCCGAAAAAAAATCTTGGCTACGGCACTATATCAGTTAAGCATGAAAATACGACGGTGAAGTCAGACTTTGGAGGTTAGACTTAGTTTTAAACTTTTAAAGTTTTAGTTAATTGAAGTATATTTTGTTTTCACACACACCCGGTGTGGTCACTCGCTCGGACAATATTAAAATCAATAACATCCTTCCACTTTGAATGAATTCTTAACTTAATAAAATACGTAAATTCACCAATTTTTAAGGAAATAACTTTCGAAATAATGATTTCAGCAAATTGCGTTTTGCAAAATTGTTCTTAAGTCTTAATTTGTTGAAATATGAATGTTTCAAAATAATCTAAAAAAAATGCTAGGTAGCTGGGTAATATAAAGCCAATTATATTATAATATTTTGTATTTATTATATTTAATTAGTTTTTAGTATTATGTGTTTAAAAAAATATCTATCCACTCCCTTATACAAATTCATAATTACGCCACTATTCTGTGATATAAAACTATTGTATAAATTATTGAATTATAAAATGTATGAAAATGGAATGTAAAATAATAATATATAATATTTTTACTTTTCTGATTTTTTATCAAGTAAGTATGGTAATTGAAATGAAAAATGTCTGTATTTTGAAAACTTCTAGAATTTGGGTTGTATAGGAAAATACTAAAAATGTAAATCAGTATTGATGAGTAGGTGGTTAATTTAAATAGCTTTAATATAAAATATTAATGAGAGAGATTTAATATCACTCACAAGCGGTATAATTACTTAAATCCATAAAAACGTCGGCGTGAACAGTTTTATTTTTTAACTTATCTTCTAAACTATGATAGCTAGAAAGTTAGTTGATAACTCATTAAAAATGGATTATCAAGTAGATACTAAACATGGAATTAAAATTTTTTTTTAAAATTATTTAATTTTTCACAGATAAAAAAAGTTTTTTTTTGCTAGATTTTCATTTAACGAGGTAAATTTCCAAAACTGGAGAATGGATTTCGTTATTTGAGGAGTTGTTGAGCAGTTGCCCCTCTCTTGGATTTTTTTGGGCTGATTATCATATATTATTATTGATGATTTTAATGTTCTAAAAACTAAAATTTGCCCTAACAATTCTAAATAGTGCACTAAATTATTTTTATCTTAAATATCAAAGATATAAATTCTTATGTACATTTAAAACTTTTATATAATTGTAGAAAAGTTTTACAGACAGAAATTATCATTTAGACTTATTATTTAATCTGAAAATTAACTATTTTATTTCTGTACCTATAGCTTTAGAGTTAAGGTCATATATTTAATATAAAAATCATATAAAAACAAGTGTAAATTTAAAAATACAATTTAAAATTTAAATTTAGAAATACTTCAAAATGTTCTAAAAATCTTTAAATGGAAAAATGACGTTAAATTCAAAATCTTCAAAAAGTTTTATGTACGCAAATTCACAAATTCAAATGACACGGTTTTTGAATATGATTCGTTCAACTCCCCCTCAAATCCAGACTGGACAACTAATACCGGTAAAAGGAATCTGTCATCTTCCTCAAACCCGAGTTCTCCGAATCATGATCCAAGCAAAAAAATGCAAAAACTATTTATAACTGCAAATCGGTACGAACCGCTAGCGCAAACTGAATCCACCAACTCACCAGTCAACCCAACACCTGAAACACCTGAAATACCTATCATTGCAGACAAAATTAAATTACCACCGCCAATTTTTGTAAAAGGTGTATTAAACTTTCCAGACCTATGCTCATCTTTAATTGAGATAATTGGAGTAGATAACTTTGTTTGCAAATCCTCGACTGACAGCTTAAAAATTCAAACCTCCAACCCTGAATCCTACAGAACACTCATCCATTTTTTAAAGGAAAAAAAAGCCCAATATCACACATTTCAACTCAAAGAAGATAAGCCGACGCGTGCCGTTATCCGAAATCTCCACCCGACTACATCCACAGATCTTATAAAAAGCGAATTAGAACTGCGTCTTTTCGAGGTAAGGAAAGTCACAAACGTACTACATAAGACCAGCAAATGCCCACTACCTCTTTTCTTCGTTGACCTTGAACCAACTCACCATTCGAACGATATTTTCAAACTCTCCTGTTTGCTGCATACAAAAGTCAAAGTCGAGGAACCATATAAGCCTAAAGTAATAAGCCAGTGCCTCAACTGCCAGGAGTATGGCCACACGAGAGCCTACTGCGGGTATTCTGCTCGCTGTGTTCGTTGCAGTGCTTTCCACCCATCCTCAGAATGTTCCAAATCACGTGATTCACCAGCCGAATGCGCGCTGTGCTCTGGGGACCATCCGGCCAACTACAGAGGTTGCAGCGTTTATAAAGAACTCCAGCGCCGCAAAAAACCTGTCTCAAGTAATGCTTTCATATCAGATAATGTTAGATATAAGTCTCATAATGTACAAGTTAGCCACCCAGAAAATGGTACTCCTCCAAACCTTTCACCATCCTACGCCCAGGCTACTGCAGGCCAATCACAAAACCTCCCGACACCCGAATCAGCCCCTAATATAAATTCTACAATTACAAATTTCCTAGAAGATTTCAAAACTCTTATAAATCCTCTAATCTCTCTCCTCACGAAAGTCATTTCCAGTCTTCTAGATAAAAAAAAATGAATAATGCTTTTACAAATAAATCCCTCCTAACATTATTGTTCAATGCAAATGGTTTAAAAAACCACGTTATCGAACTACAAACTGTTCTATATGATAAAAGAATCGACCTTGCCCTCATAACAGAAACCCATTTTACCCAACACTCACATATTTACATTCCCGGTTACAAACTACTTAAAACAAATCACCCAGACAACACTGCTCATGGTGGAGTAGCCATTCTTATAAAATCAACAATAGCATTCCAAGCCCTCCCCAATTTTTGCCAAGACTTTCTTCAATCCTGTGCCATAATAATTCATCTTAACAATGTCCCTATAACGGTTGCAGCTTTATACTCTCCCCCGAGACACAATCTCAATAGTGAACATTTCACGAATTATTTCAAAACAATCAATAATAATTTTATTATTGGTGGCGATTACAACGCTAAACATCAAAATTGGGGTTGCCGCGTAAATAACCCGCGTGGTATTGTCCTTCACAACTTCGTATCTACAAAAAATTTCAAAATATTAGCTCCCCCAGGTCCTACCTACTGGCCTACCTCCCCTCAAAAAAGTCCGGATATTCTTGATATCTTTGTCGTGAAAATTCCTTCTAGTTTATACTGCACTACTAATAATATCCTTGATCTAAATTCAGATCACTCATCAGTTCTCCTTACACTTAATGACTACCCCTCAACTCATGAAACACCACCTAAACTTTTTAATACCTCCACTGATCGCTTCAAATTCCATGATATAGTTAACCAGACAATCAAACTAAATGTTAAATTAAAAACGAATGACGATATTGATTCAGCTGTAAATAGTCTCACAAATCTAATTCAATCCGCGGCCAGGTCCTCCAACTCAGTTGCTAATACAAACTCGCTCTCCAAAAACAAATTCCCACTACCAAATCACATACGTATGCTCATAGCTGAAAAACGGAGAGCCAGAGCTCTCTATCAACGAACCCACCTCCCATCCCACAAACAAAAATATAATAGTCTGGCCAACTCACTTAAAAAAATTCTAACACAAAACAAATCCCTTTCTATCGCGAATCACCTATCCAACCTATCGGCAAAAGATGGAAGTCTTTGGAAAGCAACCAAGCAAATACTTCAACACAATCCTGCAATCCCTCCAATAAGGAAAACTGATGGCAGTTTTGCTTCAACTGATCTCGAGAAAGCTGAATTATTTAAAAATCATCTCTACGAAATCTTCCAACCTCACCCAGATATAATTGATCCTGTAAACGTAAATACTGTCCAAACTCTCCTCAACTCTCCACTTCCACTTTCCCTTACAGAGAAACACTTCACACCAAATGACATCAAATTCACAATTCAAAAATACCAACTCAAAAAATCTCCGGGTTTCGATTTTATCACAGCCGAAGTGGCTAGATGTTTACCAAAACGTGCTATAATCTTACTAACCCATATATTCAACGCAATTCTGAGGCTCTCCTATTTTCCACTCATCTGGAAGTTTTCTACAATTATACTAATTCCAAAGCCAGGCAAACCCCTTGACTCTCTTCCTTCCTATAGACCGATTAGCTTGCTCCCCTTTTTTGCCAAAGTTCTGGAAAGACTCATACTCAAACGCATTCTTCCCTTCATAAATGCAAATAATATATTACCGGACAATCAGTTTGGCTTTCGCGCCAAGCATTCTACCATTCATCAAGTTCACAGGGTTGTTGATGCTATTACCTTTGCGTTGGAAAAAAAGTTATTTTGCACATGTGCATTCCTTGACATCTCCCAAGCTTTCGATAGAGTATGGCATGAAGGGCTGCTATACAAACTTAAGAAATGTATACCCCCAACATATTACATTCTCATTAAATCTTATCTTGAAGATCGATACTTTCAAATTCGTCATGGATCTGCATTTTCTAGTGTAGCAGATATCAGAGCTGGCGTTCCGCAAGGAGGAATTCTATCCCCAGTTTTGTTCAATATTTATACCTCAGACCAACCTACTACGCCCAATACCTTAGTGGCGGACTACGCAGATGACAAAGCTATAATATCAACTAGCGCAGACCCTGTTTTAGCTTCCACTTATCTTCAAAATAATCTCTCCCAAATGGAGGACTGGTACAGGAAATGGCGGTTTAAAATCAATCAAACAAAATCTATTCATACAACTTTCACTCTTAAACAAGCCCAATGTCCGGCTGTAACTCTCTATAACATCCAAATTCCCTCAACCCCTACGGTTAAATATCTCGGACTAACACTCGATCGCCGTCTCACTTGGGCACACCATATTAAAACTAAACGGTCACAGCTGAATTCCAGGCTACGCATGCTTAAAACACTCCTCATTAACAATAAATACACAAACTTAAACACTAAGCTACTATTGTACAAATCCCTTCTCAATCTCTTCTCAACTTTATTCAGAGTCAGAACTAAGAAGGTTGATTTTATAGATTATGAGATGTAGTGATGGGACCAAGTCAATACAGCAGTGTCAACAATGTTTTTATTTTTTTTATAAAAAAATTAAATGTTCATAGACGGCATACCTACATTAGCTACAACTTTTTTAAGTCAATGACTAAATGGGCTAGAAATATTTAATTTTATAAATTACCTAAAATTATAAAACCAACCGTATCATTTTATCTATTAAAAATAATGTATTTGATTATTTAAAATAATTTAATTAAAATGAATGCTGTAAGATTAAGTTTTAACTAACTATGTACGTATAATTCATAAATATTTTTACAATCCTTGTCTATATGAAAGAAAATATGTCACAATAATACTTTATAACTAATAGGATAGTGAGACAAAAAATGTAAAAAGGAATATGTTTTGCCCTACCCTTCACAAATTCCTGCTGACGCCCTTGCACCTGGGAGCATAATATTTTTTTAAAACCATTGATCTATACAATGTATAAAAATGCAATATATGCACACAATGAACATGATATATGTCGGTTAGTAAAATGTACGTACTAATTGATAAAAATAAATAATATTTTATTCGTAAATTTAAAATAAATCAAAAAATTATTTTTTAAAGAATATTTTTAATACTAATTTTTAACAGTTTATTAAATTTAAGTTTACTGTATAATAGGTACTCAAATACTTTTTAAAAGTATTTTTATACAATAATGTTTCACTGTTAATAAGCAAACACATTGTATTAGTCCTCACTGTAATACACATAGATAATAATATAATACATTTCATTTTAATAAATTTTATAGTTCAATAATTTTTACTAATAATATAGATGCTATAATTTTATTCCACAGATTAACGGTCGGTGCGAGAATATAATGTTACTATTCGAATGGTGTAAAAACTAGTATATTATATTATACTATATAATATACCAGCGGTTTTCATACTTTTAATATTTGCTTACCACCTACACAGTTTGAACATTTTCATGTAACACTTGAACAAATAACGTTTTTTTTTGCTTTTCAATGAGCCATATCATGAACCTTCCACGTAATGATGAAAATTTATATTTAAATTTTTGAAACTGAAATATTATTATATATAGGTAATAATATATTTTTCTGCCGTGTACAATATTTTTATTTTTAAATTGTATTGGTCTTAAGCCCAGCAACTGAGCCCATTAGCTGAAGGGTGGTACTATGATACTACTATGATAGTATGGTACTAGGATGGTAGGGAACTGACCGAATTGAATTTAATTTATTGTGGCCCGCTTTTGCATTTATACATGTAAATATGCGTGTTGTTTATGTTTATACAACTATATACCTACATGGTTCTCACACTTGCGAAAGCACTGTCTCGTACTTTCGTCTGTTAGCCAAAAATATACCTAGGTAGGTACTTAATAACTACCGTTGTTTAACAAATAAATCTATCTCGTATACCTAAGTTTACTCAGACAGCACAAGAAATAAAAATGTAAATGTCAGGGTTAAATCACATAAAAACACACGAATGTATTATTGTTCTTTTATTAGTACAAAAAGACCACAGATTGTCGTACTTCACTTGTTCAAAAACAATTTTGCAGTATTTTCTATACACCATAACATTTTGAAAATATGTTGACTCAATTTGGGCTGTTTACGGACATTGTCAGTTTTCAATTTTTTTAGTTTTTTTTCCATATATATATCAATAACATTTTATTTGTTGTGTAAAAAAGCGTGAAATTTTATTGCAAGGCTCCCGATATATTGTTACAGTAGCAGTTGAAAATTATTAAAAATACATAGGCACAATTTTTTTTTAAAGCATTTAAAGTTCAAATTTTGACAAAATTTATCAAATTTAAAATTTAATAATTATTTTCTAGTTAAAAATGTATAAATTGCTCAACTCTTATAGCTAAGGATTGAACATTTAAAATAAGGTTCTACGTAAATAGGTAAACATATATATTACTTTATTCACAAAAATATCTTTAAATATACTTCGTAATATCATAGGTTGTCTGACCATTTTCTCTCAGAATCGTTTTTCTTATAAAATAATATGAAATCATTGAATTCAGATTAAATACCATCCATTATACACGTGTAACCTACTGTAGAGCAAAGCGACACCCACTTTCCCACTTTTTTACTATTATACCCATGAGCAAACAGATATTTAACAATACTGGATATTACTAAGTTTCAACAATTGTTAACTTAAGTTGCATTTAGTTTAGATTTTGTCGAAACAATTTCTCGTAAATATTAAATTTCATATGCCAATTTTGTATCAAGAAAAAAACTTTTTATACATAAATTGTTCAAAAAAAAACTCTATTCGAATATGTAAAAAAAATTGTATGTTACCATTTAAAAAAAAAGTTAGTTGTAATGCGCATGCTCGTATCGAAAATGTTAAAAATTTGAAATTTATCTGAATATGTGTATTTAAGTACTATCTGTCATTCAATGCGAAACCCCATTTCAATATAAGGTCATAGAACTGAAATATTTAGTGGTACCTCTTAGCATAAACATACTGTATACTTGTAATTAAATATTAACAATGTGGTAATTACACTATAATTAGCTTTTAAAAACATATTTTGATCAATCAATTTCATGAGATTGTAAGGGGCGATTGTCATATTGGTCTGTGTTTTTTTTAGGTAAAATTGACTGACGTGTGCTTTGACTTAGCCCGAATAAAAGTATACATAAAATGATATTTTTGAAAATCATTTGGCATTACCCAGTGGTTAGGTTAGGTTCGGTTAAAGCGATCACATTATATTGTCACTATTATTCTGCACACGGTTGCATTATAGCAAAATATTATTATCTGTTATTATTGTGCTTGAAGTAGACAAATAAAGTCACCGGAATCGTAAGTCTTTACTTTATTTCTATTATTGTTTTCGCCGTCAAACTTGGCGGCCGGTTAATGTCAACGTCGGTGTTATCAGTAATTGCCTTGTAAGTCCGCGTAGGTTACGTCGACTTCTGCCTACAGCATCACTCCGCCACATCTCAGGACGTCAGTAGTGTTAAGTTAGTTTAAGTATTATTCCATGTTTTTTTGAGCTCTGTGGTCTTTGCACCAAACCGAGTCAGCCTTAGAGACCCCCCCCCTCCCCATAACGAGCGTGCACCATCATCATTCCTTCGGTAGGTCTTTCCCAACCTCCGTGCGTAGAATTGCATACCAGTCAAGCATCAGACAAGGATATATGCCTATCTAGAGCAATATTAGGCGTTAATGGTGACATAGCCCATACTCAAAAACATAAATCGTTCTCGGGCTCCACCGAATGGCCCTTCTGGTATCCTCTACTTAGGGCGACAAAAAATACAATGTGATTGCTTATTAACATTAACACGTTATTGTATAAAAATATTTTTAAAAATATACGAGTACCTTTATTTTTATCAAATATTACTGTATACATTTTACTAACCGACATATATTATGGGCACTGTAAGCATATATTTCATTTTCATACATTTTATAATTCAATAGTTTAAAAAAAATTATATACTGCCAGGTGTGTATGAAAATACTATATATTTCAATTAGCTAAAACTTTAAAATTAAGTTTGATCACCAAATTCTGACTTCACCATCGTATTTTTATGCTCCACTACATAGATACGTTAAAACAAGAATGTCTTTAGTCATAATACTGATTACACTGTAAATAAATAATATTTTGATGAAGTCAAAATTGTGTTTTTTTTTTAACACCTAATCTAGTTTAATGTTTCGTAGAAATAAGATGACTCACTGAATGTGGAAATTGTGATATCGCCAACATTATTAACTCGTTGATATACTTAAAGAAATAAAAAATCAAAATTCTCTACAAGTGTGGCAGTAAATTTCTGTGTTGTAAAATATAAATTCCCAAATGTTTTTGTTCCAAATTTCGAGTCGCTATATAGGTACCTATAATATCTTATGCTGGGTTGAATCAGTCAGAATTTCTTGTATTATATTATTCATAAATTTCAATTTCATACTTTTTATTATTCATTAATTGTTAAAAAAATATTATTTTACATTCCATTTTCATACATTTTATAATTCACTAACTTTTACAAAAGTTTTGTATCACAGAATAGTGGCGTAATTATGAATTTGTATGAGGGGGAGGATAGACATTTTTTTCAAACTGATAATACTAAATAGTAAATTAATATAATAAATATAATAAATACAAAATTTGAAAGTACAGTGATGAGTGTTAGCTGTGAATATATTTAGGTACTATCTTATCAAAAATCCTAAAACCTATTAGAATTTGCTTTAAGATTCTTTAGGTTAGGCTTTAGATTCTGCTACGCTTATAGAGAATTTTTATTTTTTATTTCTTTACGTATTTCAACTAGTTTATAATGATGATTAGAAAAAAAATTCAAAATGTTCTATAAATCTTTAAATGCAAAAATGACCTTAAATTTAAAATCGTCAAAAAATTGTATGTAAAATTACATAAAAATTTAATTTAAATTAATGCTATAAGATTAAGTTTTAACTAACTATGTACGTATAATTCATAAATATTTTTACATTCCTTATAGAATATAAGAAAATATGTCACAAAAATATTTTATAACAAATAGGATAGTGAGACAAAAAATTTAAAAAGGAAAATATTTTTCCCAACCCTTGACAAATTCCTGCTGACGACTTTGCACCTGGCATTATATATTTTTTTAAAACCATTGAATTATAAAATGTATGAAAATGAAATATATGCTCCCAATGCCCATTATAATATATGGCGGTTAGTAAAATGTAGGTATTAATTGTTAAAAAAAAAAATTGTATTTAATACTTAAATTTAAAAAACATCAAATAAATTATTTTTTGAGGAATATTTTAAATACTAATTTTTAACAGTTTATTTAATTCTAGGTATAATAGGTACTCTAATACTTTTTAAAAGTATTTTTATACAATTATGTGTCACTGTTGATAAGCAAACACATTGCATTAGTGCTCACTGTAATACACATAGATAATATAATACATTTCATGTGCATACATTTTATAATTCAATAATTTTTACAAATAATATAGATACTAAAATTTTATTCCACAGATTAATGTTTGGTGTGTGAATGTAATGTTAGTGTTCGACTGGTGTGAATACTTACATATTATATACTAAGTATAATAGACATACTATATAATATACCAGTGGTTCTCATACTTTTAATATTCGCTTACTACCTACACAGTTTGAAAATGTTCATGTACCACTTGAACAAATTACGTTTTTTTTTGCATATCAATGAGCCTTAAAGTGAGCATATATTAAAATTTATGAAAATGAAATATAATTATATATAGATAATAATATTTATTTTTCAGCTGCGTCGAAATGTTTTTTTTATTGGCTTAAACCCGGCCACTGAGGCCTGTAGCTGTAGGATTGTACTATAAGGTTTTTGGTACGGTAAGGAACTGACCGATTTGAATTAAATTTATTGTGGCTCGCTTTTGCATTTGTTCATGTAAATATGCGTGTGGTTTATGTTTATACATCCATATACCTACATGGTACTCACACTTTCGAAAACACTGTCTCGTAGTATCGTCCATAAGACAAAATTATAACTAGGTAGGTACCAAACAACTACTGTTGTTTAATAAAAAAATCTAACTCGTATACCTAAGTTTACTCAGACACCACAACAAATAAAAATACATGAATAAATTATTTATTTTATAATTATTTATAAGTACAAAAAGACTCACAGATTGTCGTAGGTTAATACTTGTATCGTACTTCACTTGTTCAAAAACTAAAAAATATTTGTGGCAAGAATACTCTACCTATGAACCACATGTTATAAAATTGTTTCAGAATATTGCCGAATAGGCCGAACAGCCCAACAAATTGTAAAAAGAAATGAGATTTCAAACATTTTAAACGTTTAATTTATTACTTAAAAAGTATCATTATTTTTATTTTTATTTTGTCTTAAAAATGTAACAAAAAATAAATAAATAATCTGTCGTAAATAATGTCACTAAATTTAAATATATTAAAAGGATTAAAATCGCTGGTATATAGTGTAATATATAATATATTAATATGTTAGATTTTACACCAGCCGAACAATAATATTATAATCTTACACCTAAGACTGTTAATCTTTATGATGAACTTAATATTACATAGTGAAAGCATGTATCAAATGAAATTTGTGCTTAGTTTCTACACTAATCGAACGGTAACCTTACTAACATACTAACCGACCGTTTATCTGTGGCAGGGGTGAAAATGTAAAATTAAGGGTGGTTGAGGGTGAATAGATCCACCCAGAACCTTTGTAACATTTGTATACAATAAAATTAGACTTTCTTTTATAAACCGTGTAAGTACCTACCGCCATTATATTATGATACAAACAAAATAAATTTAATTGTATATTAATCAACCTGTATAGTATATTTTTTAGGTTAGGTTAGGTTAGCTTTGATCATAATATTTTTATTAAATTATTTTTGGGGAATATTTTAAATACTATTTTTTATGAGTTTATAAAATACTAGCTAGGTACTCAAATACTTTTTGATTGTATTTTTAATGAGCAATATTATAAAATATACTAATAAAATTATAAATGAACAACTATTATTTATATTCTTATTAATATCAAATAATCCAAATAATATTTAATGTCAATAATAATAAGGAGACTTACTTATAGCGTACCATCAAATGATGAAAAATTATATTAAAATGAATGAAAATAATTTATAATTATATATAATAATATATTTTTCCGCCGTGTAGAATTTTATTTATTGTTGCTCGCTTTTGCGTTTATACGTGTAAATATACGTGTAGTATATGTTTATACAACCATTTACCTACATGGTACTAACACACTTGCGAAAACACTATCTTGTCCTTAAGCCAAAATATACCTAGGTATCTACTCAATAACTACCGTTGTCTACCAAAGAAATCTTATAGGTGGATCTATGTATACTCAGACAGCGCAACAAATAGAATGTAGTGTTCAGGGTTAAATCATATAAAAACACACAAATAAATTATTGTTCTTTTATTAGTACAAAAACATTCACTGGTTGTTGTAATTCATTTAACATCACCTGTTAGTATAGTTTCCAGTGAACGCTTTTTTTCGACATTGAAAAGTGTGACGAATTACTTACGTTTAACTATGAGAAATAACAGCTGGTTATGTTATTTAATGGTTATTGCAACTGAACAAGAAGAAGCCGATGTACTAGATCTTAATAAATCTGTAGATTGTTGATAATTTTGACAAGTAAATTAAAATCTAGAAGATTTTCGTTATTGTGATACATATTTATTACAATTTATTAATTTTAACGTAAAATGTAATTAATTTATAAAGTTATTTAATATATAGTGTGATTTTTTAAGAATGATCACCTTTGCTTTTATATTTAATTTATTCAAATTATGATTCTTAGAACTTTTTAATTCAATGTTTGATTCATACAAAGTTTGAATTAGCAAATTTTTGCATATTCTAGGAAAAGTGCATATTTGAGCAATTTTTAGGATATTTGTGAATAATTCGTATTATTTTAATGTAGGTACTTAAAATTGTTATGAAAAATAATATTAAGATAACATTCAAAAATATTTCTCAAAAATAAACAGGGAGTTACCGTGGTGGGCTCCCCCCCAAGTGTATATTTTGATCTATACACATAATCATAAAGTTAATTTCTATTTTCCATTATCCATAGAGTACAGACTACATTACAACAAAATGATTTATGTCGGTATATTGGTATGATTATTATTTATTATACATGGTTTTACAGTAAATGCACTGAACTATAATATACAGATGGCGAATTGCGAAATAAAAATCCTCTGAAAAAACCTCGGATTCTAGAAAAAATGATCTCTTTAATACAATATAGCTTACTATCGAGAGAACGTAAACTAGGCCCGGAAATTAAACATACCTAATAAAAAAGGTCGGTTTTAAACTAGACCCAAAAATGTTGCCCAATAAAATATAATAGTTAAGAATGAAAAAATTTAATCTGCAAATATATTTTACTTTAAATTTCTAACACCGAACATATAACTTACATTTTTACACAATTTTACATTTATATAACGAATTTAATACTATGAATAATAATACGAAAATTAAAACTAATTTTTTGTGGTTAATGAAAAAAGCCCACCCATGGTGTCCTCTGGGTAATGCTGAATAGTTCTCAAATATATCATATGTATTTTTTATTCGGGCTGAGTATAGATACACTTTAATCATTTTTACTTGAAAAAAAAACCCGGGCTGAGTTTCAACTAAATAATTTTTATATAAAAAAAACAGAGACCGATTTTACAATCGCCCCTTACAATCATATGAAATTTATTGATCAAAATATGTTTTTTAAAAGCTAATTATAGTGTGATTATGAGCACTCTGTTAATATTTAATTACAAATATACAGTGTGTTAACGCTAAGAGGTACCACTCAATATTTCAGTTTTATGATCTTATGGTTTTATTTCGATTAGTTTATAACAAGAATGGTACAAAAACATTTTCGGGAATCATTATTTTGGAATTTATATTTTCAACACAGTACTTTACTGCCACACTTGTAGAGAATTTTTATTTTTTATTTCTTTACGTATATCAACGAGTTAATAATGATGGCGAGATCACAATTTGCACATTCGGCGAGTCATCTTATTTCTACGAAACATTAAACTATATTAGGTGTTAAAAAAAACACAATTTTGACTTCATCAAAATATTATTTATTTACAGTGTAATCAGTGTTATGACTAAAGATATTCTTCTTTTAACGTACCTATGTAGCTCCACTATAGGTTAGGTTATAAAAATACGATGGTGAAGTCAGAATTTGGCGATCAGACTTAATTTTAAAGTTTTATCTAATTGAAATAAATAGTATTTTCATATACATCTGGCAGTATATAAATTTTAATACTATTGAATTATAAAATAAATGAAAATGAAATATATGCTTACAATACCCATAATATATGTTTGTTAGTAAAATGTATACAGTAATAAATTGATAAAAACAAAGGTACTCAAACAAAAATATTTTTATACAATAACGTGTCACTGTTAATAAGCAATCACACTGTATTTGAGATCGCCCTAAGTAGGGGATACCTGAAGGGCTACTCGGTGGAGCCTGAGAACTATTTATGTTTTTGAGTATGGGCTATGTCACCACTAACGCCAAATATTGCACTGGACATGCAGCCATATGTGCCCTCGCCTAATGCTTGACAAGTGGGCAATTCTAAGCACAATAGGGAGGAAGGGAAAGACCTACTGAAGGAATGAAGATGGTGCAGGCTAGTTATGGAGAGGGGGTCTCTGTGGTCGACTCGGTTTGGTGCAAAGACCACAGAGCTCACAAAAACATGGGATAATACTTTAACTAACTTAACACTACTGACGTCCTGAGATGTGGCGGAGTGATGCTGTAGGCAGAAGTCGACGTAACCTACGCGGACTTACACGGCAACTACTGATGGCACCGACGTTGACATTAACTGGCCGCCAAGTTTGACGGCGAGAATAATAATAGAAATAAAGTAAAGACTTACGGTTCCGGTGACTTTATTTGTCTACTTCAAGCACAATAATAACAGATAATAATATTTTCCTATAATGCAACCGTGCACAGTATAATAGTGACAATATAATGTGATCGCTTTAACCGAACCTAACCTAACCACTGGGTAATACCAAATGGTTCTCAAAAATATCATATTATGTATATTTTTATTCGGACTAAGTTAAGGCACACGTCAATCATTTTTACCCAAAAAAAACACTGACAGACTTTAGGCTTCAGAACAATAAAAAAAAAATCAATTCTACACGGCAGAAAAATATATTATTACCTATATATAATTATATTTCATTTTCATAAATTTTAATACAATTTTTCATCATTACGTGGAAGGATTGTTGGTGGAACACTAAGGAATTCACCTTTATACAAAAAAATGGAATGCATTATTATTATAACATTAAATATTATTTATAATTTATAATTTACTTAAATTATTAATTATTAATATAGTCTGTTATAATTATTACTTTTTTACTATGTATTATTAAGTTCATCAATTATCATACTCATTGTCTTTTTAATAGCCGTTTGGCATTTATATGCTAAGAATAAATTAAATTTTTTGCTTTATTTGATACTAGCTGATCCTGTGCACTTCGTTGCCCGTTAAATGTACCAACTTTATATGACTCAAACTTTGTTCAATTCGTTATTTAATATTCGGTGTACGGTGTTCAAAATTTATCTTAACTTTTCTGATGCCTGGAATAAAAATTCTGATTCGCAGAAGTATATTATAAGGTAGGCAATCTACCTGCGGTAGATCGCGGACCCGGTGTGGTTTGTACGTAAGTGTATGATTTAACTCTAAAGTATCAATGTTATACCAAGTTTATTTTGATATAATACGGCGGATTAATGTAATCAATTACTACATAGTCCTAACCTAACCTCCTAAACGTACTAAATTCCGACGAATAAAAACCAAATTTAACTCTTTTTAAATTAGCCTATCTTCTTCACAGAGATCTGCACACAAACGTATATATTTTAATATAGGCTATAGCTGATCCTGCATACTTTGTGGCCCGTAAAAAATGACAACTCTTAAACAAATTGTGATTGTTCAACTCCTTTTTGGTGTAACTCACTGTAGTAAGTGCAACTCAGCCACCCTGGTAGGCAATGTGTGAAAATTCGATTTGATGCATGCTTGTACCTGATCTGCCTGATTAACCTATAGCAACCAATAATAAATAAATACTATTTCTATTAATTATTTCTCCTATAACCAATAGCAATCATTTATAAACAAATATTTCTATCATAAATCTCCAAATCTCTGTTTGAGCACTTCTATTAATTTAATGTAGCGTGCTGTTAACCTTCCTCAATAAACTATCCAACAAAAAAAATAATTTTTCAATTTGAACCAGTATAGCCCCTTACAGCCCCTTTAAGCCCATTTCAGCCCCTTACAACCCTTTTTTAGTAATAAAAAGTAGCCTATGTTTTTTCTCAGTGTCTAAACTATCTATGTACCAAATTTCATTTAAATCGGTTCTGTAGTTTCGGAGCCTATTCAATACAAACAATCAAATCTTTCCTCTTTATAATATTAGTATAGATTAATAATAATTGTGCTTATATAATTTTATTTTTATGCATTAAATCCTTATAATATTCTCACAATCTAAGAAAATGAAATTTCATACATGTAAAATAACAAATACCGTTTTGATAAGCAAAAACGAAATTTTTCAAACTGTGTAGGTGATCAGCGAATATTAAAAGTATGATAAATCCATATAATAGCAGTTGAAAAATATTAAAAATACATTGGCACAGTTTTTTTTTTATAAGCATTTAAAGTTCGAATTTTGACAAAATTTATCAAATTTAATAATGTAATAATTATTTTGTAGTTAAACATTTATAAAATATACAACTTTTATAGCTAAGGATTGAAAATTTAAGACAAGGTTCCATTTAAATAGGTTATATATAAATTAATTTATTAAAGCGACCCTAATTATTAATTTTTGTATCCGCTTACTAATCGATTCTGTTTTTTGTATGTGTATCCGCTAATAAAGTGTTCACATTATATTGTCACTTTTAATGTGCACATGGTTGCATTATAGCACATTATTATCTGTTATAATTATGCTTGAAGTAGACAGATAAAGTTATTAGAATCATAACTCTTTACTTTATTTATATTATTATATTTGCCGTCAAACTTAGCGGCCGGTTAATGTCAACATCGGTGCCATCATTGTATATTTTGTAAAGGTATTAAATTGTGTAAAATTTTATTTATTTAGTATTAAGTATTAAAATAAATTTCTATTTCCTCCCTTATACAAATTCATAATTACAACACTATTCTGTGATATAAAACAAATTAAAAATTATTTAATACAAATTATTGAATAAAATGTATGAAAATGGATTGTAAAATAATAATTTTCATAAATTATCTAATTATAAAATGTGTCAAAATTAAATAAATGAAAAATAAAAAACAAATCCTGACTAATTCAAACTTAACAATTTTTTTTTAAACATGTATTTCAATGAGTAAACAACAATAATGGTACAAAAACATTTGAGGATAAAATTATTTTAGAATTTATATGTTTGTATGTTTGTTTATAAGTTTGTGAATTTAGGTTTATACGCATACGCGCAAGCACAATACAGTACTTTACTGCCACATTTATAGAGAATTTTGATTTTTGATTTTTTACGTAGTTTAACGAGTTATTTAATCTACCCTAACCTAAAAAATATAAAAGATAGTTTCCTTTTTATAGTTATTTTATGTTCGTATTTGGACGAAATTAAATATTTAAATGAAGAACGATTTTAGTTTTGTGTTATATTTTAATAATTTTATTTGTGTGTAGGGTAATTGTGATTGAGTGACTGAATACATCGACCGATGAACTCACGCAGTTATATAGTACTATTATTTTTAGTTATAACCACAAATTAACAATCTAAGATCCATATCATGGTACTTACTATAGCTACTAGTTTTTTTCATATATATAACGATGAATGTATTTTTTACACTGATGTGTGTCTTTTATTTTTTATTTTTGTGTCTGCGTACACGATAAGTAGTCGAAATAATGCTTTGCTATTCAACTTCAGTATCTTGTTCGATTGGAAAGTGAATATTGTTGATGCATTGAGGAGATCAAAATTCAAAATTTTCAATTTAAAAATTAATTTTGTATATTTTATATTATTGTCAACAATTTTTTTTTAAACATATGTATTTAAATGAGTTAATAACAATAATGGTACGAAAACATTTGCGCAAAAAATTATTTCAGAATTTACGAGACGGGCGAGACCGTTTTCGACCAAAAACGTACTCTTCCCTTTTCAGCCGATTCACTTTTCGACCAAAACAAAAAGTTTTGTAATATGATATGTAGAATAAAATATAATTGATATATAATTTTTGTAAAATAGAATACCCATATATTAACATTTTTTTTTTTTATTACGATTATTACGATTTATTATATACGATCGGTGATCGTCGACTGTGTTACTACCATAATATATAGTTATATCAGTATAATATGTAGTATGTACCTGCAAGACTGATCGTTATACGTATTGTAGAGAGTCACTATCTTTCTTAATATTATATTATACACATTACTATTAGACTTAATAATTATTGATAAAAATTGTATATTATTATGTTATTGTTTTTATAAAATATTATGCACAGTGTGACACATTAACACAAAACTAATGTTAATAATATATAGGTATTCTTATATTTTATTTTACAATATTTTATTTTACAACATTTGATGTAACTTATACTTTAAATAATTTTTAAAATTATTATTGCCACAATTTTACAAAAAATTATATACCAATTATTTTATTTATTTTACATATCATATTACAGAACTTTTTGTTTTGGTCGAAAAGTGAATCGGCCGAAAAGGGAAGGGTACGTTTTTGGTCGAAAACAGCTATGCCCATCGAGACGGCACAACAAATAAAAATATAGTTTTCAGTGTTAAAACACACACAAATAAATTATTGTTGTTTTATTAATACAAAAACACTAACATAAAAGTAAAAAATATTTGTGGCAAGAGTACTCTAGTACTCTACCTATGAACCACACGTTATAAAATTGTCTCAGACTATTGCTGAATAGCCCGAATAGCCCAACAAATTGTAAAAATAAATGAAATTTCAAACATTTTAAAAATAAATTTATTAATTAAAATATATCATCATTTTTATTTTTATTCTGTCTTAAAAATGTACCAAAAAATAAATTAATAATCTCACCAAATTTAAATATATTAAAAGGATGAGAACCACTGGTTAGGTTAGGTATATAATATATATTTCATGTAATATAATAATATGTTAGTTTATACACCAGTCTAACAGTAAACATTTCATACACTGACTGTTAATCTGTGGAATAAATGAAATAATATTGTTTGTAAAAATTATTGAATTATAAAATATATGAAAATGAAATGTATTATTTGTATTACAGAGAGCACTTATACAATTTGTTTGCTTATTAACAGTGTTGTATAACATACTTTTAAAAAGTATTTGAGTACCTGCTTAGTATTTAATAAACTATTAACAATATTCTCCAAAAAATACTGTACGACAGCGCCTGTGCAAATGAGTAATACATACTTCAATGACTCTATATATATGCACAACCAAGGTCGTGTTACATCCGTAAAGATAGTGAGTCGTATATTCGTATAACTAGATACTAAATTGTACACAAGTGTCAAGGTTGACTACTAATATTAATTGTATATTTCAACAACTTTTGTATACAAGATAATTAGACTTTTTTTCATAAACCTTGTAGGTACCTTCAATATATTATAATACAAGCAAAATAAATTTTATATTTTGAATAAATTCACTTTATAACTTATTACCCAGCATTATGTTTTTGAAATATGTATTTCAACGAGTTAAGAACAATGGTGCAAAATATATTTCCTAACTTGCGATATTAAGTTTATACGCAAATGCACACTGAACTTTACTGACACGCTTATAGAGTAATTTGGATTTTGATTTTTTCATGTATTTCAACGAGTTAATAATGATTGCGAAATAACACTTTGCACATTCAAAGAGTCATCTTATTTCTACAACAAATTAAATTAGGTCATTAAAAAAAAAATTTTGACTTTATCAAAATATTATTTATTTAGAATTCATAAACAGTACCTATTATGAGTTATGACTATCTTGTTCTAAATCTTATGATAGTATATAGTTATAGTATATTAATTAACCTTAATAATATATTTTGTTAGGTTAGGTTAGGTTAGGTTAAATTGTTAGGTTTGTTCATAGTATTTTTATTAAAATATTTTTTGAGGAATATTTTAAATACTATTTTTTATCAGTTTATTAAATACTAGGTAGTTACTCAAATACTTTTTGATTGTATTTTTAATAAGCAATATTATGAAATAAACTAATAAAATTATAAATGCACGATTATTATTTATATTATTATTAATATCAAATAAACCAAATAAAATTTAATGTCAATAATAATGCATTCAACCTATATTATGGTTTTCGCACAGCGAAAACACTGTCTTTTACTCAATAACTACCGTTGTTTACCCAGCGTAAGCTAATATAGTAGGTATATATAGCGACTTGAAATTTGGAATAGGGGTTCCTCTAATGCTCCAGATATGCAATTACAATTTTTATTTTAAACATGTATTTCAATGAGTTCATAACAATTATGGTACAAAACCATTTGTGGAAATAATTATTTATTAATAAAATAATTATTAAGTTTGTGATTTTAACTTATACGCACAAGCAAAACACTCTACTTTACTGCAACGCTTATAGAGAGTTTTGATTTTTTATTTCTATAAGTATTTCAAAAACAGCTATGCCCATCGAGACGGCACAACAAATAAAAATATAGTTTTCAGTGTTAAAACACGAATACATTATTGTTGTTTTATTAATACAAAAACACTCACATAAAACTAAAAAATATTTGTGGCAAGAGTACTCTAGTACTCTACCTATGAACCACACGTTATAAAATTGTCTCAGACTATTGCTGAATAGCCCGAATAGCCCAACAAATTGTAAAAATAAATGAATTTTCAAACATTTTAAAAATTAAATTTATTAATTAAAATATATCATCATTTTTATTTTTATTCTGTCTTAAAAATGTACCAAAAAATAAATTAATAATCTCACCAAATTTAAATATATTAAAAGGATGAGAACCACTGGTTAGGTTAGGTATATAATATATATTATATGTAATATAATAATATGTTAGTTTTTACAAAGATCGAATAGGCCGATCAATAATCATACTTTCTTACACCGACCGATCTGTGGAATAAAAATTATAGCATCTATATTATTTGTAAAATTATTGAACTACACATTTTATGAAAATTAAAAGTTATATGTCAATACAGTGAGCACTAATACAATTTGTTTGCTTATTAAAAATACTATCAAAAAGTATTTTAGTACCTACCTAGTATATAATAAGCTGATAAAAAATAGTATTTAAAATATTCCCCAAAAATAATTTAATAAAAATATTATGATCAAACCTACTATAACTATATAATATCATAAGATTTAGAACAAGATAGTCATAATACTGTTTATGAGGTGCAAATAAATAATATTTTGATCAAGTCAAAAATGTGTTAATTTTTTTTTTTTTAGTGTCAAAGTTTAATTTGTTATAGAAATAATTTGACTCTCTGAATGTGCAAATTGTGATTTCGCTATCATTATTAACTTGTTAAAATACGTAAAGAAATCAAATTTCTCTATAAGTATGGCAGTAAAGTTCAGTGTTGTGCATTTGCGTATAAACTTAATATCGCAACTTCGAAATGATTTGAATTCCAAAATAATAATTTCCGGAAATAAATTTTACACCATTGTTCTTAACTTGTTGAAATACATATGTTTCAAAAAAAAAATAATGCTGGGTAATAAGTTATAACTTAAAAAGTGAATTTATTCAAAATATTAAATTTATTTTGTTCGTATTATAGTATAATGAAGGTAGCTACTTACACGGTTTATAAAAGAAAGCCTTATTTTCTTGTATACGATGTTATTAAGGGTCTGGGGAAATCTATCAAACCCTCACCCACCTTTAATTTCACCCCTGCCACGGACAAACGGTCGGAGTAAGTATGTAAAGTTACTGTTCGATTAGTGTAGAAACTAAGCACAAATAGCATTTGATGCATGCTTTCAAAGGTGAATTGGGGCGGATGTTTGATAATAAAAAAAAACCTATAATTCAGTTATTAAAATATATATACTTACTAATAGTGAAAATAAATAGTATTTAAAACTTAAATAGGAAAAACGTAAGAAAAATTATTTTTTGGAGAATATTGTCAATAGTTTATTAAATACTAGGCAGGTACTCAAATACTTTTTAAAAGTATGTTATACAACACTGTTAATAAGCAAACAAATTGTATAAGTGCTCTCTGTAATACAAATAATACATTTCATTTTCATATATTTTATAATTCAATAATTTTTACAAACAATATTATTTTATTTATTCCACAGATTAACGGTCAGTGTATGAAATGTTGACTGTTAGACTGGTGTATAAACTAACATATTATTATATTACATATAATATATATTATATACCTAACCTAACCAGTGGTTCTCATCCTTTTAATATATTTAAATTTGGTGAGATTATTAATTTATTTTTTGGTACATTTTTAAGACAGAATAAAAATAAAAATGATGATATATTTTAATTAATAAATTTAATTTTTAAAATGTTTGAAATGTCATTTATTTTTACAATTTGTTGGGCTATTCGGGCTATTCAGCAATAGTCTGAGACAATTTTATAACGTGTGGTTCATAGGTAGAGTACTAGAGTACTCTTGCCACAAATATTTTTTAGTTTTATGTGAGTGTTTTTGTATTAATAAAACAAAAATAATTTATTCGTGTGTGTTTTAACACTGAAAACTATATTTTTATTTGTTGTGCCGTCTCGATGGGCATAGCTGTTTTCGACCAAAAACGTACCCTTCCCTTTTCGGCCGATTCACTTTTCGATCAAAATAAAAAGTTTTGTAATATGATATGTAAAATAAATAAAATAATTGGTATATAATTTTTGTAAAATTGTGGCAATAATAATTTTAAAAATTATTTTAAGTATAAGTTACATAAAATGTTGTAAAATAAAATATAAGAATACCTATATATTATTAACATAAGTTTTGTGTTAATATGTCACACTGTGCATAATATTTTATAAAAACAATAACATAATAATATACAATTTTTATCAATAATATTAAGTCTAATAGTAATGTGTATAATATAATAGTAGGAAAGATAGTGACTCTCTACAATACGTATAACGATCAGTCTTGCAGGTACATACTACATATTATACTGATATAACTATATATTATGGTAGTAACAATCACAGTCGACGATCACCGATCGTATATAATAAATCGTAATAATCGTAATAAAAAAAAAAATGTTAATATATGGGTATTCTATTTTACAAAAATTATATATCAATTATTTATTCTACATATCATATTACAAAACTTTTTGTTTTGGTCGAAAAGTGAATCGGCCGAAAAGGGAAGGGTACGATTTTGGTCGAAAAGGGAATCGACGTTTTTAAATTTGGTCGAAAAGTGAATCGGCCGAAAAGGGAAGGGTACGTTTTTGGTCGAAAACGGTCTCGCCCGTCTTGATAAACTTAGACAGACTTCAGGCTTGTAAAAAAAAAAAAAAAACAATTCTACACGGCAGAAAAATATATTATTACCTATGTATAATTAATTATATTTCAATTTTCATTAATTTTAATATAATTTTTCATCATTACGCAGAAGGATCATTAGTGAAACACTAAGGAAATCACCTTTATAAAAAAATTTTTACCTAGACACCTCCACATAAAATTTTAACACCCACCTATTCCTTACCATACACCAAGTATAGTTTTTATGTTGTCTATTCAACAAATTTTCATATAATAAATTTAGAATGACAAAGGTAACCCCTTACCTACTAAAATCACCTATGACAATTGTCATAGGTTAATAAATATTTTGGTGCCACTGCCGCCTGGTATATCACGGTTATCAAATTTATATAGCGCTTGCAGCTGTAATTTATGGAACTGAGTTTTGTAGTTAAGTACAGTGTTGTGCGTATGCGTATAAACTTAGATTTGCAAACTTTTGATTGATATAAACTCCAAAATAATGATTTCCGCAAATTTATTTTGCACCATTTTTCTAAACTTGTTGAAATACGTATGTTTCAATAAAAAAAAATGTTGGGTAGTAATAAAGTACATATGATTTATGATTAATATTTTTTAAATACTATTAAATAAATAATTTAAATTCCACTGCCAAAATCCTCAAACAATGCTTGACTGATATTAAGAAGAGGAAATGTTTTATAAAAAAAAAAACCCATAATATGTCGGTTAATAAAATGTAGGAAATAATGGATAAAAACAAATAGTATTAAATACTCGAATTTAAAATACATAAGAAAAATTATTTTTTGGTGAATATTTTAAATATTATTTTTTAACAATTTATTAAATACTAGCATGGTACTCAAATACTTTTTGACACTAATTTTAATAAGCAAACAAATTGTAAAAGTGCTCACAGCATTTAATTTTCATAAATTTTATAGACTCTATAAAATACGTAAATTCGCCAATTTATAAAGGAAATAACTTTCAAAATAATGATTTAAGTCTTAAATCGTTGAAATATGTATGTTTCAAAAAAATCTAAAAAAAATGATAGGTAGGTTAGTATTAGGGTATATTATAAATATTGCAATATTTGTAAAGGTACTAAATTGTGTACAATTTTAAAGCAAAATCTAATAGGTTTTGGGATTTTTGATAATATAGTACCTACCTATATTCACAGCTACCATTAACAACTGTACTTTTAAATTTTGTATTTATTATATTTATTTAATTTATTTAGTATATAGTATTATGTGCTTAAAAAAATGTCTCTCCACTCCCTTATACAAATTCATAATTACGCCTACATTCTATGGTATAAAACTATTGTTCACATTATTGAATCATAAAATGTATTAAAATGAAATATATGAATAATATAAAACAAAAAAACCTAACTGACTAGAATAGGTATTAAAAAAAAAAATATCATCAAAATATAACTCATTTACAGTGTAATCAGTATTATGACTAATGACATTCTTGTTTTAACGTAGGTACCTATGTAGTGAAGTCAGAATTTGGAGGTCAGACTTAGTTTTAAAGTTTTAGCTAATTGCAATATATAGTATTTTCATACACACCTGGCAGTATATAGTTTTTTTTTAAATTATTTAATTATAAAATATATGAAAATTAACTATATGCTTATAATCCCCATAATACCTATTTATGTCGGTTAGTAAAATGTATATACTTATTGATAAAAATAAATAGTATTAATACTTAAATTTAAAATACATTAGGAAAAATTATTTTTTGAGGAATATTTTAAATACAGTTTTTAAACAGTTTATTATATGCTAGATATACTGTATAATAATAGGTTCTCAAATACTTTTTAAAAGTATTTTTATACAATAACGTGTCACTTTTAATAAGCAAACAAATTGTATTTGTTATCGCCCTAAATATATAGGGTCACGAAGGGTCACTCGGTAGTCGGTGATGCCCGAGAACGATTTATGTTTTTGACTATGGCCATGCCACCACTAACGTCTAATAATGCACTGGACAGGCAACCATATGTGCCCTCGCCTGATGACTCGCCCCTTGACTGGTAGGCAATTCTACGCACGACGACGACAACAAAGAGGATAGGAAAGACATATCGAAGGAATGCTGATGGTGCTGGCTAGTTATGGGGAGGAGGTCTCTGTGGTCGAATCGGTTTGGTGCAATGACCACAAAGCTCACAAAAACATGGGATTATACTTAAGCTAACTTAACACTACTGACGTCTTGAGATGTGGTGAAGTCACGCTATAGGCAGAAGTCGACCTGGAAGACCCGGGCGGTCTCTCACACAACGTATGTACCCACGTCGCTGGCGGACTTACGTGGCAACTACTGATGGCACCGACGTTGACATTAACTGGCCGCCAAGTTTGACGGCGAGAATAATAATAGAAATAAAGTAAAGACTTACGATTCCAGTGACTTTATTTGTGTACTTCAAGCACAACAGTAAAAAATAATAATATGCTATAAAGCAATAGTATGCATAATAAAAGTGGCAATATAATTTGATCGCTTTATTAGTTGATACATATACAAAAAAAACAATCATTTAGTTTGCGGATACAAAAATTTATAATTTGGATCGCTTTAAAGCTCGTCCTCGTCATCGTCTTTTGCTTGTCTTTTGCTCGTCTTATTGTGTTCATCGTCGTTTATAGTCGGTAACGTAGCCGATATATTTTATTTACATACGCGCATGCACACGTCGATTTACCTGCCCGCCACGTAGCCGACGAGAAACGACGATGAACACAATAGGACGAGCAAAAGACGAGCAAACGACGAGGATGAGTTGTGTTCGTCATCGTTTCTCGTCGGCTACGTGGCGGGCAGGTGAACCGACGAGTACATGCGCGTATGTAAATAAAATACATCGGCTAGGTTACCGACTAGAAACGACGATGAACACAAGAGGACGAGCAAAATAGGAGCAAAAGACGAGGAGGAGTTGTCCCTGGATTGGCAAATATATACTACTATAATATTCAACCACTGTACGAAAGGGCAATGCAACTAATATAGGTAATACGAATACGCGACACCTATTTAAAGGTTAAAAAATAATATATTGGTATTATATATAATAGGGGCGTTATTATAGGTTAGCTTAAAACTAATATGCAATACGCAGATAAGCTGTTACTCTATTACCTCAAATACATAAACACATTTCTTCCATGAAAATTATGATCAATTACGATAAATTCGTACTTGGTACATACATACACAATTTCAATTACTTTATATCATATTTAATAATATAATAATTTATTATTTTACACATTTTTTTTTTTGTAAGGATTTGGGTTTTAACTACAAGCCTAAGGAAGGGCTAAAAAGTAAAACCTCATAGGGGGGCTAAATAGAAGTACGGAGGTGTTAAGCCCCCCCCCCCCCTAGTTACGCCGATGCCTTCGGGTATCACCTATATAGAACGATTACAAATACCATGTGTTTGCTTCAAAACAGTGACACGATATTGTATAAAAATACTTTTAAATAGTATTTAAGTACTTATTATACAGTATACATAATATTTAATAAATTGTTAAAAATTAGTATTAAAATATTCCTCAAAAAATAATTTTTCTAATGTATTTGAAATTTAAGTATTAAATACTATTTATTTTTATCAATTAGTATCTACATTTTACTAACTGACATATATTATGCTATTATGGGCATTGTAAACATATATTTCATTTTCACACATTTTATAATTCAATAATTTAATAAAAATTATATACTGCCAGGTGTGTATGAAAATACTATATATTTCAATAAGTAAAAAAATTAAGTATAACCTCTAAATTCTGTCTTATACAATTTTATTGATATTTATAAAAAAAAAAACTAAAAAATTGAAAACTGATAATGTCAGCAAACAGTTCAAAATAAGTAAAAATATTTGGAAATTGTTATGGTGTATAGTAAATGTTAATATAATCACTCAGTCAACATTTCATGTACCTACGGTCATTTAATCAAAACTTGCACCAATATCCAAAATCGATTTTGATCAAAAACAGATTTTGCGTAAAAGTTCCCGTTTTTCCTTAATTTTTCTTATGTTTTTCACGGCACTTTTGAAAACTACTGGGAAAGTTTTACTTTTGTCACCCCCAAAGTACCAATTTGATTTAGTTATAACTTCAATACTAAGTCTGACCTCCAAATTCAGGCTTCACCATCGTATGTATTTTTATGCTTCACTACATAGGTACGGTAATACAAGAATATCATTAGTCATAATACTGATTACACTGTGTCTATAGATACTATTTTGATAACTATACTAAATACTAAATGAATATAATAAATACAAAATTTTAAATCACAGTATTTAGTGGTAGCTGTGAAGATAGGTAGGTACTATTTTATCAAAAATCCTAAAACCTATTAGATTTTGCTTTAAAATTATACACAATTTAGTACCTTTACAAAATATACAATACTATAATATACCCTAATACTAACCTACCTATCATTTTTTTTAGATTTTTTTGATACATACATATTTCAACGAGTTAAGACTTAAGAACAATTGTGTAAAAAACAACTTTCTGAAATCATTATTTTGAAATTTATTTCCTTCAACAAATGTCGAATTTGCATATTTTAACTAGTTAAGAATGATAGGGAAATGAGCAATAGCAAATTTTTTTGTAAAAATTAATGAACTATAAAATGTATAAAAATGAAACGTTTTATGTGTATTATAGTGAGTACTTATACAATTTTGCTTATTAAAAATACTTTCAAAAAGTATTTGAGTAGGTACCTAGTAATAAACTGTTAAAAATAATATTTAAAACGTTTCCCAAAACATAATTTATCTTACGTATTTTAAATTAAAGTATTCAATACTATTTGTTTTTATTAAATATTTACAATATTTACCATGCCGAAATAATTCCCCAATCCACCCCTGAAAGCATGCATTTAATGCTATTTGCATAGTTTCCACACTAATCGAACAGTAATCTTACATTCTTGCACATAACGTGGTGGACAAATCCTAACCTAACCTAACATAAGGTGGACAAGTCGGTGTCACTCTGCTATACATTAGGTTACAAGTGGATGACTATAAAAAATGCTGTTAAATTTGAATTCAATGTTATAATATCATTGTATAAGTAAAACGATATTGAGCGAAGACTTGCTTAATCAGCATATAATATTACTAAGTATATTCGATGATATTATTGTGAATAAAGTAAATTATAAATAATTTTTTTTATGTATTTTAAATTTAAGTATTTAATACTATTTATTACATTTTAGGGAAATGAGCGGTACTTACCTATATTTATGTTTTACCGGACACCGTTTTTATCAAAACTTATATATGTAAGCATGCTAAAAACGATGGTGAAGTCAGACTTTGGCGATCGGTCAGAGTTTTGAAGTTTTATCTATTAGAACTTTGAATATTAAATATTCTAAGAAACAGGAAAAGTAATCATAATAAAAAAATCCCACTGTATATTGTATAACTTTATAAATTAATTACATTTTACATTAAAATTACTAAATTGTAAGAAATATATATCACAATTACGAAAATCTTCTTGATTTTAATTAACCTAGCAAAACTATCTATAATCTACAGATTTATTAAGATCAAAAGCAGTCGGAATATTAGATAGAATTGGTGTTAGTGTTCGTTGCTCTAATTATTTTTAAGTTTTTGCACAAGTGAATTACGACAACCTGTCAATGATTTTGTGCTAATAAAAGAACAGTAATTTATTCATGAATTCTTGTGTGATACTGTGATTTAACCCTGAAACCCTACATTCTATTTGTTGCGTTGTCTGAGTATACATAGATATACCAAGAAATCGATTTTTTGGTAAAGAATTGTAGTTATTAAGTAGGTACCTAGGTATATTTTGGCTTAAGGAGAAGATAGTTTTTTCGCAAGTGTGAGTACCATGTAGGTAAATGGTTGTATACACATAATATACCACACGTATATTTACACGTATAAATGCAAAATTGAGCAACAATAAATAAAATTCTACACGGCAGATAAATATATTGTTATATATAATTATATTTCATTTTCATACATTTCAATATAATTTTTTATTATTTGGTTAGGTTTTATTATTTTCATTAATTTTAATATAATATTTCTCATTTGATGGTACGCTTTAAGTAAGTCTCCTTTTAAATTTAATGAATGATTATTGACATTAAATATTATTTGGTTTATTTGATATTAATAAGAATATAAATAATAATCGTGCATTTATAATATTTTATGAGTATATTTTATAATATTGCTTATTAAAAATACAATAAAAAAGTATTTGAGTACCTACCTAGTATTTAATAAACTAATAAAAAATAGTATATAAAATATTCCCCAAAAAATAATTTTATAAAAATACTATGAACAAACCTAAAAATTTAACCTAACCTAGCCTTAAAAAATATATTATGAAGGTTAAGTAATCTACTATAACCATATAATCTCAAAAGATTTAGAACAAGATAGTCATAATACTATATAATAATATAATATAGTATTATAATATAATGAATGTAGGTACCTACACGGTTTATAAAATAAAGTCTAATTTTCTTGTATACAAATGTTGTTGAAAAATACAATTGACATTAGCAGTCAACCTTGACACGTGTGTACAATTTAGTATCAATTTATACGAGTATACGACCCATCTTTACAGATGTAACACGACTTCGGTTGTGCATATATATAGAGCCTTTGAAGTATGTAATACTCACTTGCACAGGTGCCGTCGTGCAGTGCGTATACGATGTATGTGTAGTACTGTTACAGTGAAATAGGACTATTAGTTGTACGTTATTATATATTATACTTATACATAATCATATTGTCGTGTTATTATTTATTTATACTAATACTGAAGTCATTAGTCCGTCCAGCGTTACTCTCAACAAATGTTATAAAGGTTCTGGTGGGATCTATTCACCCTCACCCACCCTTAATTTCACCCGTGCCACAGATAAACGGTCGGTGAACGTGTTTTATGAATATAATGGAATTGTTTCAGAGTTCGCAGGTTGGTCTCGGTTCTCTTATCATTAAGTGGACGTGGGTTATATTTGAGTGGACAATTTTTATTCATGTCCTTATCACTTGTTGTCGCCTTGTACTTCTTTAGTTGTATGTGAGTGTTTTTGTACTAATAAAACAACAATTATTTATTCGTGTGTGATTTACCCCTGAAAACATTATTTTTGCTTGTTGTGCCGTCTGAGTAAACTTAGGTATACAATCGAGTTTTTACGCATTGTTATGCTGAGAAAGATAGTTTGCTGCTATAATTTGTACAATGCATGGTCAAATAGGTTGATTTGTGACAGTTTTCAATAAAAATAATTAAAATTATTACAAGTTAGGAACCTAGGTAGTAGTTACTAATATTTACAGGATTAAGTACTTAGGTACTTGCAGAGGTTCAATATGTTTTACAATTACTATTAAAACTATTTTCTGTTGTTTCAAACACTAAGGTAATCAAGTACTAACCTATATAAAAAAAAATGGAATGCATTATTATTAACATTCAATATTATTTACAATTTACTTAAATTATAAATTATTATTATAATCTGTTATAATTATTACTGTTTTACTATGTATTATTATAAGTTCATCATATTTCATACTCATTGTCCTTTTTACACCAGTCAAACAGTAACATTACTTTCCCACACCGACTGTTAATCTGTGGAATAAAATATTATAGTATCTATATTATTTGTAAAAATTATTGAATTATAAAATGTATTAAAATGAAATGTATTATATTATCTATGTGTATTACAGTGAGCACTAATCCTGTTTGTGCCAGACGACCCACCATCATCACACTTGTCGATTCCAGTTGCAGATCTGATATGCATATTGTATTTTTCATATATTTTATTCTCTTTGAGTTTTTGTCATATAAATTATCTGTCGGCCTGCTGCCTCAGATAGTTTTATATTCTCGTTCTTAAAACCTTGTATTGGTCACTTTCTGCGGCCAACGTCCTTTTATTATCATACATACGTTGTGTGAGAGGCCACCCAGGTTGGAAGACTTTTGCCTGCAGCGTCACTCCACTATATCTCAAGACGTCAGTAGTGTAGTATAATAGTTAAGTATAATCCCATGTTCTTGTGAGCTCTGTGGTCATTGTACCTAACCGAGTCGACCACAGAGACCCCCTCCCCATAACTTGCCTGAACAATCATCATTCCTTCGTTATGTCTTTCCCATCCTCGCTGTTATCATCGTCGTGCGTAGAATTGCCTATCAGTCAAGCATCAGGCCAGGGCACATATGATTGCCTGTCTAGTGCAATATTAGGCGTTAGTGGTGATTTATAGTCAAAAACATAAATCGTTCTCGGGTATCACCAAATGCTCAGTGGTCCTTCGGGTATCCCCCACATAGGGCGATAACAAATACAATGTGTTCGCTTATTAACAGTGACTCGTTATTGTATAAAAATACCTTTAAAAAGTATCTATTATTATACAGTATACCCAGTATTTAAGAAACTGTTAAAAATTAGTATTTAAAATATTTCTCAAATATAATATTCTTAATGTATTTAAAATTTATGTATTAAATAATATTTATTTTTATCAATTTCTATATACTATATTTTACTAACCGACATAAATTATGGGCATTGTACGAATATATTTCATTTTCATACATTTTATAATTCAATAATTTAAAAAAACTATATGCCTGGTGTGTATGAAAATACTATATATTTCAATGAGCTAAAACGTTAAAACTAATTCTGACCTCCAAATTCTGACTTCACCATCGTATTTTTATGTTCACTACATAGGTACGTTAAAACAAGAATGTCATTAGTCATAATACGAATTACACTGTAATACTAAATACTAAATAAATTAAATAAATATAATAAATACAAAATTGTAAAGTACAGTGGTGAGTGGTATTTTACTACCTTTACAAAATATACAATATTGTAATATATTTTGCATAAATTCACTTTATGTTACCCACCTACCTAGCATATTTTTAGATTTTTTTGAAACTTACATATTTCAACGATTTAAGACTTAAGAAAAATTGTGCAAAAAACAATTGGCTGAAATCATTATTTTGAAAGTTATTTCCTTCAAAAGTTGGCGAATTTACGTATTTTAACGATTTAAGAATGATAGGGAAATGAGCGGTACTAATAGCACATTTTTTTGTAAAAATTATTGAACTATAAAATTTATGAAAATGAAATGTTTTATGTGTATTACAGTGAGCACTAACACAATTTTCTTAAAAATACTTTCAAAAAGTATTTGAGTAGCTACTTAGTATTTAATAAACTGTTTAAAAATAATATATAAAATATTCCCCAAAATAAAATTTTTCTTATGTATTTAATACTGTTTGTTTTTATCAATTAGTTCCTACATTTTATTAGCCGACATGTTATTGGTTTTTTTATATCAAACATTTCTTCTTTTTAATATCAATAAAGCTTTGTTTGAGGATTTTGACAGTGGAATTTAAATTATTTATATATTAGTATTTAAAAAATATTAATCATAAATCATCTGTACGACTGTGTGCCAATATATTGACAATAATTACCATGTCGAAATAATTCCCCAATCCACCCTCGAAAGCATACATTCAATGCTATTTGCATAGTTTCCACACAATCGAACAGTAATCTTACATTCTTACACCTACCTTTATCTGTAGCAGGGGCATAATTAAGAGTGCATTAGGGTGGATAGATCCCCTCACCCAGAGCTTTTATAACATTCATTTATACAAGAAAAGTATAGTTTCTTTTATAAGCCATACAAAAAAAACCACGTACGTACCTAGTGTCTATATTATATTTTATTACAAACAAAATTAATTTAATATTTTGAACAAATTCACTTTATAACTATCCAGCATTTATTTGTGTTGAAACATACGTATTTCAATGAGTTTAGAAAAATTATGCAAAATAAATTAGTGGAAATCATTATTTTGGAATTTATATCAATTTAAAGTTTGCAAATCTAAGTTTATATGCGTATGCACAACACTGTTCTTAACTACCAAACTCAGTTCTATAAATTACAGCTGCAAGCGCTATATAAATTTGATAACTTTGATGTAACAGGTACAAATAGTTATTAATAATAGACAATTATTGTTTAATTATTAAGTATTTATTTATTTATTCGTTAATTTTAGATTCTGAGTTTCATGTTTTGTTTTAAAAATTTTTTTTTTTTTTTAAATTTATATCTGTGTCTGTCATCACATTTTAGGATGGTAAAAATTTAAAGATTTTCTTCAACACGATCTTTTCTGATAGGAAAGTTAATCTAGTTGGTGCTCTAGGAGTGGGAGTTGGTGGTCAAAAGTAAAAATTTCCCAGTATTCTTCAAAAGCACCGGGGAAAACGGTGTAAAATTTAAAAAAAAAACGTGAATATCGCCAAATTGATTTTTGTTTTTGGCACAATTTTTTTATATGCAATTAAATTTAAAAGTTCGATTTTTGACAACATTTACCTATCAAATTGAACATTTAAAAATGGTTTTGTAGTGAAAAGTTTATAAACTGTTACATTTTTATAGCTAAAGATTGAAAATTTAAAACAGGCTACAACGTAAGTAGGTTATTTTATAACCAACAAATCTAAAAATATAATAGACGGTTTAATTTTATACAGTGCTGCAATTACAATTTTAAGGCCCCGGTTCAATTATATCTTAGAGGCCATTTTAGTTTGGCTTAGCCACCAAATATACCAAAAGCCCCCCTTCAAAAAAAAATTAAATAAATATACAGTTATTCTGGCTGTGTGTGCATGTGGTAACCAAGACTTTTTCTCACATTGATGTATAAAACGCTTGCCCCCCTGAAATTTTTATGGATTTCATATTATAAGTACTTAAAGGGGTGCAATACTGTGTTTTTCTGTTTTTGTCTAACACACGCGCGACATAGTATTTTAGACGTGTTTTTTGCCAAACATACCAATTGATCTATTGAAGCGATAAGAATTCTGTAAACTGATTTGAATTCATCGTTGAAATCGACTTTCTCACATTTTTGATATTATTCCCTAAATTCCAGAAAACGTCATATTAAAAAAGAGTATTTAAACATTTTTGTATTTCAATTTTTGGAGAAGCTAAAATCAAAAAATTAAAATTGTTTGAAAATCGATTTCAAGTAGACTTGACGACGAATTCAAATCTTTTTTTCAGAATGCTCGTCATTTCAATAGATCAATAATTGGTATGTTTGGCAAAAAACACATCTAAAATACTATGTCGCACGTGTGTTAGACAAAAACAGAACATCACGGTATGGAATCCCCTTAAGACAATAAACTAAAATTTTACAGAATAATAAACAACGACCAGACTGTTGTTTGTAGAAATTGGTCGCATCAAATAAAACCATTAACAACGCCAATTAAGATACAGGCACGCACTTATAAAGGTATTACGTAGGATGTGTGTGACTTTATTTTATGCTGACGCCAAAGAATAATCTAGTTCCTAGGCTCACGATAACTTTTTGATAAAACAGCCTACCACTCTCTGGTCAGCATCCTCGCATCGTCCCTTAAACCAGTGCATGAGCACCAACCACCAGAGTAACAACCTCTCAAGTCCTAAAAAACCGATTTCAACGAGCGACAACTGGACTCCTTATGCGAGCAATAATCAGTGCGTTCTTTAATTCAATTTGTGTATTTGAAGTATTACTTTGTTTAGGCATATAATATAATATTTTACGTTGATTGAAGTTAATACATTCTATGTGCTTCTTTCCATACAATTATATCGTACGGTGTATTTGATCTAATTCTCGAATACACGATCTCGAGAGCCCTCCGAACACCTGGAGGAAGGTAATAACGTAATTTTACTATTTTAATATAACTTTCGACAAGAGTCGTATTTATATTTATCTTATTTCTACGTTATTACAAGTGGATGTCACTCTGCTGTACATTAGATAACAAATGAGTGACTATAAAAGCTGCTGTTAAATTTGAATTCAATGTTATTGTTGAAAGTGACGCTGGACGGACTAATGACTTCAGTATTAGTATAAATGAATAATATCACGACAATAATACAATATGATTATGTATAAGTATAATATATAATAACGTACAACTGGACTATTTAACTGTGATAGTAGACACACACCGTATACGCACTGCACGACGGCACCTGTGCAAGTGAGTATTACATACTTCAAAGGCTCTATATATATGCACAACCGAGGTCGTGTTACATCCGTAAAGATGGGTCGTATACTCGTATAAATTGATACTAAATTGTACACAAGTGTCAAGGTTGACTACTAATGTTAATTGTATTTTTCAACAACATAAGTATACAAGAAAATTACACTTTCTTTTATAAACCGTGTAAGTACATTCATTATATTATAATACTATATTATATTATTATATAGTATTATGACTATCTTGTTCTAAATCTTTTGATATTATATGGTTATAGTAGATTACTTAACCTTCATAATATATATTGCTAGCCTAGGTTAGGTTAAATTTTTAGGTTTGTTCATAGTATTTTTATAAAATTATTTTTTGGGGAATATTTTAAATACTATTTTTTATTAGCTTATTAAATACTAGGTAGGTACTCAATTACTTTTTGATTGTATTTTTAATAAGCAATATTATAAAATATACTCATAAAATATACTCATAAAATATTATAAATGCACGATTATTATTTATATTCTTATTAATATCAAATAAATCAAATAATATTTAATGTCAATAATCATTCATTAAATTTAAAAGGAGACTTACTTATAGCGTACCACTAAATTATGAAAAATTATATTAAAATGTATGAAAATGAAATATAATTATATAATATAATAATATATTCATCTGCCGTGTAGAATTTTATTTATTGTTGCTCGATTTTGCATTTATACGTGTAAATATACGTGTGGTATATGTTTATACAACCATTTACCTACATGGTACTCACACTTGCGTAAAAATTATCTTGTCCTTAAGCCAAAATATACCTAGGTACCAACTCAATAACTACCGTTGTTTACCAAAAAAATCTATCTCGTCGAAAACACACGAATAAATTATTGTTCTTTTATTAGTACAAAAACATTCACAGGTTGTTGTAATTCACTTGTACAAAAACTAAAAAATAATTGTAGCAGCAATTCAATCTAAAATTCCAGCTGCTTTTGTAGAAACACTAAAAATACTTACAATAAATTCAACATTGCCTGTTAGTACAGTTTCCAACTAACACTTTTTTTCGACATTTAAACTGACATTGACTTACGTTTAACTATGATAGATAACAGCTGGTTAAGGGTGGTACTATGATACTACTATGATACTATGGTACTAGGATGGTCGGGAACTGACCGAATTTAATTTAATTTATTGTGGCCCACTTTTGCATTTATACGTGTAAATATACGTGTGGTATATGTTTATACAACCATTTACCTACATGGTACTCACACTTGCGAAAAAACTATCTTAAAATTTGAGCCATAAATACTTATAAAAAAATTGTGCCTATGTATTTTATATTTTATTAATGATATAAATATTTAACTTTAAACAATTTACGATACATATTTTTTTACATGAAAACGAAATAGGCTGAAATAGTGAAATATTATAAAATTAAAAGCAAAATAAATTAACTTAACTTACTTCTTAAAAAGAAAAATTAACTCGTTAAATTCACGTTGATTTAGAAAGAAATGTAGTAAGTTAACAGTTAAGTTAATAAAAAGCCAAAAGTAACTATTTAAATTATAAATTTAAAATTAAATTAACTTTTTACTTTACTTTAACTTTTCAACCACCTTTGCTTACACCGACCGTTTCTCTGTGGCAGGGGTGAAATTAAAGGTGGGTGAGGGTGAATTTATCCCCCCAGAACCTTTATAAAATGTGTGTACAACAATATTAGACTTTCTTTTATAAACCATGTAAGTATTTACCTTCATAATATTATAATACAAACAAAATTAATTTAATATTTTTTATAAAATCACTTTATAACTTATTACCCAGCATTATGATTTTGAAACATATGTATTTCAACTAGTTAAGAACAATGGTGTAAAATATATTTCCGGGAATAATTATTTTGTAATTTATATCATTCTAAAGTTGCGATATTAAGTTTATACGCATTCGCACAACACTGTACATAACCACAAAACTCAGTTCTATAAATTACAGCTGAAAGTGCTATATAAATTTGATAACAGTGATATAACAGGTACAACTAGTTCCTTATGATAGACAATTATTGTTTAATTATTTAGTATTTATTTATTAATTTTAGATTCTGAGTTTAATATTTTGTTTTTAAGATAATGTGTTTTTTTTTAAATGGTTATTTGTGTTTTGCATCACCTTTTAAGACAGTAAAAATGTTAAGATTTTCTTCAACACCATCATTTCTGATAGGGAAGTGAATCTAGTTGTTACTCTTAAATTGAGGTTGAGAGTCAAAAGTAAAAATGTTGCTGTAGTTTTCATAACTAATAATTAAAATTTTTAATAAATTCACTTTATGAGTTATTACCCAACATTACTTTTTTTTTTATGTGAGTGTTTTATTGCTTATAAAACAATAATAATTTATTCTTGTGTGATTTAACCCTGAAAACTACATTTTTATTAGTTGTGCCGTATAATTAAACATAGGTGTACAGACTTCAGGCTTCAGACCAATAAAAAAAAAATCAATTCTACGCGGCAGAAATATAAATTATTACCTATTTATAAATATATTTAATTTTCGTAAAATGTAATATCATCATTACGTGGAAGGATCATTGGTGGAATGAAAAGGCTCCTGATACTCGTATATCATTACTATAGCAGTTAAAAAATATTAAAAATACATTGCCACAATTTTTTTTAAAAGCATTTAAGGTTCGAATTTTGACAACATTTATCAAATTTAATAAAGTAATAATTATTTTGTTGTTAAAAATGTATAAAATGTTCAACTTTTATAGCTAACGATTGGAAATTTAAGACAAGGTTCCATTAAAATAGGTTATATATAAACTACTTTATTCACAATAATATCATTAAATATACTTGGTAATATACTAATGTCATAAACTTACTCAACGTTTTCTTTTAGAATCATTTTTTCTTATACAATAATATTTTATCATTCAATTCAAATTTAACACCATCCATTACAGTGACCAACTTGTAACCAACTGTACAGCAGAGCGACATCCACTTACCCACCTTTTTTAATCTTGAAATTACTCATATTATTTGTATCTATTTAACTAATTCTATTGTATTGTAAAGTAAACACGAATTAAAATTATTAAAATAATATTATAATCCGCATATTAATTTTTTGAGCGTTCCGATTCGTAAAATTTTCCATTTCGAGCACTGGTCGGCCGGTTGCCTCAGATAGTTTTATATTCTCGATCTTAAAACCTTGTATTGTTTAGTTTCTGCGGCCAACGCACTTTTATTATAACTATTATTTTTATTATTATTGGCTGTGTATTGTCTACCAGCATCGACAAATCTGTTGCCTGTTTTTGCAATTTTTCGTTGGTCCGTTATTAAAGCGACCCTAATTATTAATTTTTGTATCCGCTTGCATTATAGCACATTATTATCTGTTATTATTGTGCTTGAAGTACACTGAAATCTTATGTCTTTACTTTATTTCTATTAATATTCTTGCCGTCAAACTTGGCGGTCGGTTAAACGGTCAACGTCGGTACCATTAGTAGTTGCCGCGTAAGTCCACCAGCAACGTTGTGTGAGAGGCCGCCCAGGTCTTCCAGGTTGACTTCTGCCTACAGCGTCACTAAATCAACTAAAAGTTTATAAAATGTTAAATTTTTATAGCTAAAGATTGAAAATTTAAAACAGGCTACAACGTAAGTAGGTTATTTTATAACCGAAAAATCTAAAAATATAATAGACAGTTTTATTTTATAGTTATTTTATGTTCAAATTTTTACGGGATTACATACTAAGTAACTTATAGTAGTTTATACCTATAGTTCTTATCTATATGAGTAAACTAAAAATAAAAGGAATAAAGTTTTGGAGAGGTATTGTCTTATCGAACTTACTGTATTGTAAACCTCCGGTAGTAGCCCTAGCAAATATTTGAGCCCCCCTCCCCGAAAAAAAATCCTGGCTACAGCACTATAACAGTTAAGCATGAAAATACGTCAGTGAAGTCAGAATTTGGAGGTCAGACTTAGTTTTAAACTTTTAAAGTTTTAGTTAATTGAAGTATATTGTGTTTTCATTCACACCCTGCATGGTTACTCGATCGGACAATATTAAAATCAATAACATCCTTCCACTTTGAATGAATTCTTAACTCCTTAAAATACGTAAATTGGCAAATTTTTTAAGGAAATAACTTTCGAAATAATGATTTTAGCAAATTGCGTTTTGTAAAATTGTTCTTAAGTCGTAATTTGTTGAAATATGGATGTTTCAAAATAATCTAAAAATAATGATAGGTAGCTGGGTAATATAAAGCCAATTATATTATAATATTTTGTATTTATTATATTTATTTAGTTTTTTGTATTATGTGTTTAAAAAAATATCTATCCACTCCCTTATACAAATTCATAATTACGCCACTATTCTGTGATATAAAACTATTGTATAAATTATTGAATTATAAAATGTATGAAAATGGAATGTTAAATAATATTGATTTTTTATCAACTAAGTATTGTAATTGAAATGAAAAAAGTCTGAATTGTGAAAACTTCTAGAATTTGTGTTAAATAGGAAAATACTAAAAATGTAAATCAGTATTGATGAGTAGGTGGGTAATTTAGGTAGCTTTAATATAAAATATTAATGAGAGAGATTTGGTATCACTCACAAGTTCACAAGTGGTATAACTACTTGAATCCATAAAAACGTCGGCGTGAGAAGTCCCAAAATTTCTATTTTTTAACTTTTCTTCTAAACTATGATAACTTAAATCAACTATTAAAGATAAAGTTCTAATAATCGTTACTGAACTTCTCCTAACTAACGTTTTTTTTTGCTTTTCAATGAGCCATATCATGAACCTTCCGCGTAAAGATGAAAATTTATATTTAAATTTATGAATCTGAAATATAATTATAAATAGGTAATAATATATTTTTGTGCCGTGAAGAATATTGTTATTTTTAAATTGTATTGGTCTTAAACCAAGCAACTGACCGAATTTAATTTAATTTATTGTGGCCCGCTTTTGCATTTATACATGTTAATATGTGTATTATTTTTTTTTTTTTTACCTACAGGGTACTCACACTTGCGAAAGCACTGTCTCGTACTCTCGTCTGTAAGACAAAAATTTACCTAGGTAGGTACTAAATAACTACCGTTGTTTAACAAAAAAAATCTTACTCGTATACCTAAGCTTACTCAGACAGCACAACAAATACAAATGTAGATGTCAGGGTTAAATCACATAAAAACACACGAATGTATTATTGTTCTTTTATTAGTACAAAAAGACCACAGATTGTCGTACTTGTTCAAAAAATTTTGCAGCATTTTCTATACACCATAAAATTTTGAATATATGTTGACTCAATTTGGGCTGTTTACGGACATTGTCAGTTTTCAATTCTTTTATTTTTTTTTCTATATATATCAATAACATTTTATTTGTTGTGTAAAAAAGCGTGAAAATTCATTGCAAGGCTCCTGATATATTGTTACAATAGCAGTTAAAAATATCAAAAATACATAGGCACAATTTTTTTTTAAAGCATTTAAAGTTCAAATTTAAAATTTAATAATTATTTTCAAGTTAAAAATGTATAAATTGCTCAACTCTTATAGCTAAGGATTGAACATTTAAAACAAGGTTCTACGTAAATAGGTAAACATATAAATTACTTTATTCACAATAATATCTTTAAATATACTTCGAAATATCATAGGTTGTCTGACCATTTTCTCTCAGAATCGTTTTTCTTATAAAATAATATTAAATCATTAAATTCAGATTAAATACCATCCATTATGCACGTGTAACCTACTGTAGAGCAAAGCGACACCCACTTGCCCACTTTTTTACTATTATACCCGTGAGCAAACAGATATTTAACAGTAACTGGATATTAATAAGTTTCAACAATTGTTAACTTAAGTTGAATTTAGTTTAGATTTTGTCGAAACAATTTCTCGTAAATATTAAATTTCATATGCCAATTTTGTATCAATAAAAAAACTTTTTATACATTAAAAAAAAAAAAACTCTATTCGAATATGTAAAAAAAATTGTATGTTACCATTTAAAAAAAAAGTTAGTTGTATTACGCATGCTCGTATCGAAAATGTTAAAAATTTGAAATTTATCTGAATATGTGTATTTAAGTACTATCTGTCATTCAATGCGAAACCCCATTTCAATATAAGGTCATAGAACTGAAATATTTAGTGGTACCTCTTAGCATAAACATACTGTATACTTGTAATTAAATATTAACAATGTGGTAATTACACTATAATTAGCTTTTAAAAACATATTTTGATCAATCAATTTCATGAGATTGTAAGGGGCGATTGTCATATTGGTCTGTGTTTTTTTTAGGTAAAGATGATTGACGTGTGCCTTGACTTAGCCCGAATAAAAATATTCATAAAATTATATTTTTGAAAATCATTTGGCATTACCCAGTGGTTAGGTTAGGTTCGGTTAAAGCGATCACATTATATTGTCACTATTATTCTGCACACGGTTGCATTATAGCAAAATATTATTATCTGTTATTATTGTGCTTGAAGTAGACAAAAAAAGTCACCGATTCTGGTGTCACATAAAAGTCACCAGAATCGTAAGTGTTTACTTTATTTCTATTATTATTCTCACCGTCAAACTTGGTGGCCGGTAAATGTCAACGTCGGTGCCATCAGAAGTTGCAGTGTAAGTCCGTGTAGGATACGTCGACTTCTGCCTACAGCATCACTCCGCCACATCTCAAGACGTCAGTAGTCTTAAGTTAGTTGAAGTATTATCCAAACCGAGTCGACCACAGAGACCCCCTCCCCATAACTAGCGTGCACCATCATCTTCCTTGGGTAGGTCTTTCCAATCCTCCCTATTGTGCGTAGAATTGCCTACCAGTCAAGTATCAGGCGAGAGCACATAGTCCAGTGCAATATTAGGCGTTAGTGGTGACATAGCCCATACTCAAAAACATAAATCGTTCTCGGGCTCCACCGAGCGGACCTTCGGGTATCCCCTACATAGGGCGATAACAAATACAATGTGATTGCTTATTAACAGTGACACGTTATTGTATAAAAATATTTTTAAAAAGTATACGAGTACCTTTATTTTTATCAATTATTGTATACATATTACTAACCGATATATATTATGGTCATTGTAAGCATATATTTCATTTTCATACATTTTATAATTCAATAGTTTTAAAAAATGTATATACTGCCAGGTGTGTATGAAAATACTATATATTTCAATTAGCTAAAACTATAAATTGAAGTCTGATCCCCAAATTCTGATTTCACCATCGTATTTTTATGCTCCACTACATAGGTACGTTAAAACAATAATGTCTTTAGTCATAATACTGATTACACTGTAAATAAATAATATTTTGATGAAGTAATTTATTTTTAATACCTAATCTAGTTTAATGTTTCGTAGAAATAAGATGACTCCCTGAATGTGCAAATTGTGATCTTGACATCATTATTAACTCGTTAATATACGTAAAGAAATGAAAAATCAAAATTATCAACAAGTGTGGCAGTAAAGTGCTGTGTTGTAAAATATAAATTCCAAAATAATGATTATATTAATTATTATATTTATATTATTAATAAATTTCATTTTCATACATTTTATTATTCATTAATAGTTAAAAAAAATATTATTTTACATTCCATTTTCATACATTTTATAATTCACTAACTTTTACAAAAGTTTTATATCACAGAATAGTGGCGTAATTATGAATTTGTATGAGGGAGGGGAGTTACATTATTTTAAACCAGGGCTTGAAATCGAAATAAAATTTTTCGATTTTAATTTCAATTTTGCTTATCGATTTTAGTTCTTTTTGATTTAAATTTAAAAATAATTTATCGATTTTAGTTTTTTTCGATTTCAATTTAAAAATAATATATCAATTTTAGTATTTTTTGATTTTGATTTAAAAATAATATATCGATTTCATTATATTATGATTTTGGTTTTAAATATAATTTTCTTTTTTTCAATTTTAGATTACATTTTAAAATTTAAATATCAAATTTATACTATTATTATTTCAATGTCACTGAAATATTTTCAATTTATGAACTTTAACTATACATTTTTGATTATTCTTTATTACTTTTACATTTCAATCAATGTGAAATTTAGATTAGATTTTAGATTCTGATATTGATTAACTTTACCAATTATCGCAACCAGGCCCGTATTTAAGGGAGGGCTCGGAGGAGCAATTGCCCCTGGCGGCAGTATAAAAATTAGGTTTAGGGGCGGCAAAATATTGAAATGGTCAAAAATGTAAAATGAAGGTTAGCCCCTGGCGGCAATATTTGTTAATACGGGCCTGGTCGCAACCATTTAAAATTTAAATAATAATGCCCAAGATCTAACGTTTACCTAGTGTTTAGACTTTTTTAATAACAAAACACTTAAGAGCCACCAAAATTAAAGATATTGCCCAATAGATTGTTATGCTTTTTCAATTTTTTAAAGATTTTACAACGTCATAACTAATAACCGGGCATGAGCGGCATACACGGCAAGCTTCAGCAAACTGAACAGTCAAATCGACAAAATGTAATGATTGAGATTGACGACGCCGACGCGTAGCAAATTAAATTATTAAAACTATTTTAGTATTTTAGGTTATTGGTTTAAACTTAACAACATACGCGCCACGCACTAAGATATTATTATCTTACCTCCATAATACAAAATATCTATATACGGAATAAATAATGTACGATAATGGAAAAATTATTTTTCCAAGCATTTTACTTAATAATAAGTTAAATGTGTGTATGGAAATAAAACTTGCAATAACAACAACTATCGCCTGTCGAACGCTGATTCCTTTTATCCTATAATATGTAGGTACACTATATTGTAAAGATTCTATTTTAACTTTCAAGAAAACAAAATATTAGACACAAGTTATTAATATTATTACTAGTAATTAGTTATTACTATTGTGCATAATACGCAATATGGTCATTATGTAAGTATATAATAGTCAATGCTATAACTTATAACCCAATATATCAATGCGTGTGCCTATTAACAATATAAAATATAAATAGACCTGATGGCTGTATACCTGTATACTTTTTAATTTTAAATTAAATGTTTTTTGTAATTTCTTTAAAATCGATATTATTATGATATGATTTCGATATTGATATAAATTATCGATTTCAACTTTTTTCAATTTTAATATAAATTTTGGAAATCATTAACCAGCATTAATGATTTCGATATTACTTTTGATTTTTTAAAAAATTATTAACGATTTTTATCGATATTTAAAATCGATTTTGAAATCGATTTCAAGCCCTGTTTTAAACACATAATACAAAATTCTAAATAAATAAGATAAATATAAGAAATACAACATTTTAAAGTACAGTGGTGAGTGTCAACTGTGAATATATTTAGGTACTATCTTATCAAAAATCCTAAAACCTATTAGATTTTGCTTTAAAATTCTGTTAGGTTAGGCTTTAGATTCTGCCACGCTTATAGAGAATTTTGATTTTTTTATTTCTTTACATATTTCAACTAGTTTATAATGATGGTTAGAAAAAACTTCAAAATGTTCTATAAATCTTTAAATGCAAAAATGACCTAAAATTTAAAATCGTCAAAAAATTGTATGTAAAATTACATAAAAATTAATTTAAATTAATGCTGTAAAATTAAGATTTAACTAACTATCTACGTATAATTCATAAATATTTTTACATTCCTTATAGAATACAAGAAAATATGTCACAAAAATACTTTATAACTAATAAGATAGAGAGACAAAAAATGTAAAAAGGAAAATATTATGCTTACCTCTTGACAAATTCCTGCTGACGCCCTTGCCTAACCTAACCGTTGAATTATAAAATGTAGGAAAATGAAATATATGCTCACAATGCCCATTATATATGTCGGTTAGTAAAATGTAGATACTTATTGTTAAAAAAAAAAATTTCATTTAATACTTAAATTTAAAATACATCAAATAAATTATTTTTTGAGGAATATTTTAAATACTAACTTTTAACAGTTTATTTAATTCTAGGTATACTGTAAAATACAACTCAAATACTTTTTAAAAGTATTTTTATACAATTATGTGTCACTGTTAATAAGCAAAAACATTGTATTAGTGCTCCCTGTAATACACATAGATAGTATAATACATTTTGTGGTAGAATAAAAATCTAGTAAAAAAAAGGCAAAAGGGAAATACGTAATACTGGGGATGTGTTATATGGAAAAACCAATTGAAAAGGGGGAGGGTGTATAGGTAGTATGGGGAATATGGTTGAATGGAGTTTATCGTCATGTTCGATGTTGACATGATGGTGTGTTAAATTGTATTAGTGCTCACTGTAATACACATAGATAATATAATACATTTCATGTGCATACATTTTGTAATTCAATATTTTTTACAAATAATATAGATACTATAATTTTATTCCACAGATTAATGGTCGGTTTGTGAATGTAATGTTACTGTTCGACCTTCGACTGGTGTGAAAACTTACATATTATATAATAAGTATAATAGATATACTATATAATATACCAGCGGTTCTCATACTTTTAATATTCGCTTACCATCTACAGTGTAGATTCTACACAGTTTGAAAATGTTCATGTACCACTTTAACAAATCACGTTTTTTTTTTGCATATCAATGAGCGTTAACGTGAGCATTCAGCTTAATTATATTAAAATTTATGAAAATGAAATATAATTATATATAGATAATAATATGTATTTTTCAGCTGCGTCGAATTGTTTTTTTTATTGGTTTTAACCCGGCCACTCGGGCCTCTAGCTGTAGGATTGTACTATCAAGTTTTTGGTACGGTAGGGAACTGACCGAATTGAATTTAATTTATTGTGGCTCACTTTTGCATTTGTTCATGTAAATATGCGTGTGGTATATGTTTACACAACCTTGCGAAAACAGTATCTTATCCTTAAGCCAAAATATACCTTGGTCCCTACTCAACAACTACCGTTAAACTCGTTGAATTACGTATAGAAATAGAAAAATCAAAATTCACTATAAACGTGGCAGTAAAGTACAGTGTTGTGCTTGTGCGTATGCGTATAAACTTAAAATCACAACCTTATAAATAAACATACAAACAAATTCCAAAATAATGATTTCCGCAAATTTATTTTGCATAATTTTTCTAAACTCATTGAAATACGTATGTTTCAACACAAATAAATGCTGGGTAGTTATAAAGTGAATTTGTTCAAAATATTAAATTAATTTTGTTTGTAATAAAATATAATATAGACACTAGGTACGTACGTGGTTTTTTTTGTATGGTTTATAAAAGAAACTATACTTTTCTTGTATAAATGAATGTTATAAAAGCTCTGGGCGAGGAGATCTATCCACCCTAACGCACTCTTAATTACGCCCCTGCTATAGATAAACGGTAGGTGTAAGAATGTAAGATTACTGTTCGATTAGTGTGGAAACTATGCAAATAGCATTGAACGTATGCTTTCGAGGGGAGATTGGGGAATTATTTCGGCATGGTAATTATTGTCAATATATTGGCACACAGTTTTACAGTATTCCACAGATTAACGGTCGGTGTGAGAATGTAATGTTACTGTTCGACTGGTGTAAAAAGTAACATATTATATAATAAATATAATATATGTACTGTACAATATATACCAGCGGTACTCATACTTTGAATATTCGCTTACCACCTACACAGTTTGAAGAATTTCATGTACCACTTGAACAAATAACGTCCATTGTTTTGCTTATCAAAACTGTATACGTTATTTCACATGTATGAAATTTTATTTTATTAGTTTATGAGAATATTATAAGTAGGGCTGACGACTTCTAGTTTTTTTATATTTTTTTAGAAAGATCGAAGAAAAATTCTAGTGAATAACAAATTAGTTTCATAACACCAGGAGATCAAATTAAAAAATGTATATTTGAGTATATTAGAAAAATTAAGAATATATTTGGCAATTTTCGAAATAAGTTCTTAAATAATAAGCTTAGACAAAAAAGAACAAAGTGGTACATTTTCCATTTCAAAATAATATTTTTAGTATCGGTTAGGTAATTTACTATCTAACCGATAAAATATAGCGATAAAATCGATAAAACCGAAACGCGTATAAGTAGTGAATTTCAGTTGTCCGTCATATTTCGTCGCGTACTCGTATTATTGTGCACACTGCGTGAAATATTTTCGTCGAGTAATCATTTCGTCGCTTTCAAATTTATTTATTTTTGTCAAATATGTCAATATGCCTAAATATTGAATGGAGAAGTTACTTCAATGGATGGCTTACCAGAAGACTTAAAAGCAAATGAATTGTTGATTTCAAATATGCACCGCTAACTTCCATAGATGTATAACCATCTCTCTCAACATACAAAACATTATTAGCAGATAACCGACATTCGTTTCAAGTTAGGTTAATCAAATAAACCAAAAAATATAATTTATTATTAGAATATAAATGCCAAACGGCTATTAATAAGACAATCAGTATGAAATATGATGAACTTAATAATACATAGTGAAACAGTAATAATTATAACAGATTATAATAATAATGCATTCCATTTTTTTTATGAAGGCGATTTCCTTATTGTTCCACTAATGATCCTTCCGCGTAATGATGAACAATTATATTACAATTTATGAAAATGAAATATAATTATATACATATAGGTAATAATATAATTTTCTGCCGTGTAGAATTGATTTTTTTTTTATTGTTCTGAATCCTGAAGTCTGTATACCTAAGTTTACTCAGATGGCATAAGAAACAAAAATAAAGTTTTCAGGGGTACACACACGAATACATTATTGTTGTTTTATTAGTACAAAAACACTCACATACAACTAAAGAAGTACAAGGCGACAACAAGTGATAAGGACATGAATAAAAATGGTCAACACAAATATAACCCACGTCCACCGAATGATAAGAGAACCGAGACCAACCTGCGAACTCTGAAACAATTCAATTATATCCATAAAACACGTTCTTCTAGAATGCCCAATTCTAACTGAAGAAAGAAAAATTATTCCATATCTAACATTAAAAGATATTTTAAGTATAGAACATTTTAACTGTTTCATAATATTCCTTAAAATAACCAATCTATACAATAGAATTTAAATAGTTACTGAAAATATTTTTAATTATTACTTACACTATTATTACCATTTCTGTTGTACTGTATTACCTATATTTAAATATTATAATGATTGTAAATAACATGTAAATATGTTTATGTTCCCTATGAACAGTATGAACCACATGTTATAAAATTGTCTCAGACTATTGCTGAATTGCCCGAATAGCCCGAAAATTTTTAAAAAGAAATGAGATTGCAAATATTTTAAATGTTTAATTTATTACTTAAAATATATCATTATTTTCATTTTTATTCCGTCTCTAATCGTCGTAAATATACTCACAAAATTTAAATATATTAAAAGGATGAGAACCGCTGGTATATAGTATATATAATACAATAATATGTTAGCTTCTACACCAGTCGAACAGTAAATATTACATTCTTACACTGACTGTTAATCTGTGGAGTAAAATTATATTTTTTTTTTTTTGTAAAAATTACTGAATTATAAAATGTATAGAATGAACTTTTAAAAAGATTGTGAGATTTGAGAACCTGCCTAGTATTTAATAAACTATTAAAAATATTCTCCAAAAAAAAAAAGTTTTCAGGGGTAAATCACACACGAATAAATTATTGTTGTTTTATTAGTACAAAAACACTCACATAAAACTAAAGAAGTACAAGGCGACAACAAGTGATAAGGACATGAATAAAAATTGTCCACACAAATATAACCCACGTCCACTTAATAAGAAGAGAACCGAGACCAACCTGCGAACTCTGAAACAATTCACTTATATCCATAAAACACCTCCTCTTAGAAAGCCCAAATCTAACTGAAGAAAGAAAAATTGTTCCATATTTAACATTAAAAGATATTTTAAGTATAGAACATTTTAACTGTTTAGTAATATTCCTTAAAATAACTGGACGGTTTTTGTGAGAAGGTGGTCAAGTCAGATTTTATCATTTTTCGGGTTATAGGTGCATTTTGTAGGGAATTTTACGCTGCGTCTAATGGTAGAACTGTAATTTCTGCTATATAAATAGTTTTTATGTAATAGCTATGTGCGTAAACGGACAAGTCTAAATCTAAAATAATTTTTCGTGAGAAACTGGACAAGTCAATGTTTATAATATACCATGTTTTGTATTGTTTGGTTATTATTTTGATTTTATACAATAGTATCGATATGGTTAAATTCTTTTACTTACTAACTCAATCATTTTCGTAGTAAAATAAAGCAATGTACAAGAATTCGTTAGCTGAAGATTTACCATTTATGACTTTAAACATGACTCGAAGAATCCCAAACCCTACATTTACTGTACCTACAACTTATAGTGGTCCACTACCCATTACACAAGAAAAAAAAATTATCTCATGACTTTATTAAGTTTTACCCCAGATGTATATCATGATTTTTATAAGAGCTTAAAAACATCCATCCAATGATGTAATTGATCCTTTGATTTCAGAAAATGAGAGTGATTAACAATATAATTTAATTAGGTTTACGGTTTTTATTACAATTAACAGTTGTGCAATAAGGTTAATTATATTTTACTGTTATACTTATTAAAAAAAAAACTATTATTAGATATGTAAATAATAAAGTCATAATTTTATTAATAAAGAGGTACCTATCCCAGTTAACGTAAGTTCCTATGTTTTTAATATTTTAATGTGCAATTATTATTCTTATGTTGTTACACAACACTACACACATTTTTATCTTAAATAGTTTTTTTTTTTTAATGATATAAATACCGTAGCCAGGGACAGATATGTAGATATATAATTACTAGGGTTCCTTTTCAGTTAGAATTATGTTTTATTGTCTACTAAACACTTACAAATATTAATACTCACTACTATATCAACTGTGTTCTATTATACTATGTAACTGTATCGTTGTCATTCGGAGTCCGGTAGTCGTAGTGTGTATTGAGGTCTAAGGTTCACAGCGAACTAACTCACTAATAACATTGTGTGTGTTGGCGATAGGCCTTACAATTATGAAAGTGTTTTAATGTTAATAATATATCGGTCAGCAGTTAATCGTACATACGGTAGAGTTCGTATTATATACATAGGTGTCATGTAACATATTTATATTTATAATTGTTACATGTGCTAACAGGCAATGTTAAATTTATTGTAAGTAACTACTTTATATTTATGTGTATGGATTAAAATATACGCTTGTTGGGGAGGAGGGGTACCACGGTAACTCCCAGTTTAATGTAAAGTGTGTAGTACGAAAAAATTATATTTTAGCCTCTAACATATGCTACATACCCAAGGATATATTTGAGAAATATTGTTATCTAAATATTATTTAAGTACTTTAAAATAATATAAAATATGCACAAATATCCTTAAAATTGCTCAAATATGCACTTTTCCTAGAATATGAAAAAATATAATAATTCAAACTTTGTATGAATAAAATTTTGAATTTTAAAAATTCAGAATTTGAATAAATAAAATATTAAAGGAAAAGTGATCATACTTAAAAAATCACACTGTATATTATATAACTTTATAAATTAATTACATATTACATTAAAATTACTAAATTGTAAGAAATATGTATCACAATAACGAAAATATTCTAGATTTTAATATACCTAGCAAAACTATCTACAATCTACAGATTTATTAAGATCAAAAGCAGATGGAATTTTAGATAGAATTGCTGTTAGTGTTAGTTGCTACAATTATTTTTTAGTTTTTGTACGAGTGAATTACGACAACTTGTGAATGTTTTTGTACTAATAAAAGAACAATAATTTATTCGTGTGTTTTTGTGTGATTTTACCCTGAACACCACACACATTCTATTTGTTGCGCCGTCTGAGTATACATAGATATACCTACGAGATCGATTTTTTTGGTAAACAACGGTAGTTGTTGAGTAGGTACCTAGGTATATTTTAGCTTAAGGAGAAGACAGTGTTTTCGCAATTGAGAGTACCATGTAGGTTAGGTTATTTTGGTTGTTTAAACATATACCACACGCATATTTACACGTATAAACGCAAAAGCGAGCAACAATAAATAAAATTCTACACGGCAGAATAATATAATATTATATTATATAATTATATTTAATTTTCATACATTTTAATATAATTTTTCATCATTTGGTGGTACCTACGCTATAAGTAACTCTCCTTTTATATTGAATTCATTATTATTGACATTAAATATTATTTGGTTTAATTGATATTAATAATAATGTAACGAACCAACTACTTCAGCTCAATAATGGAAGTATTTTGAAATAAATAACAAGTTGAATGTATGAGTTATGTATATTTATTTGTAATTTAACGTAAATATTCTAAGTCCAAAATAATTAACTAATAACTTTGGTAAACGAGATGTGACTTAATAATTGACTTGGTGGTTTCTCTGCTGGTGGATCACTTGTCCATCGACGTACCTCGTTGGGTATTCCTAATAGCTCCCTCCTATGGCATTTTAGTATAAAAACGGTATATCTCTGCGTACTCCTGAGGTCACCTTTAGACGTCATTCGTATAATTATGTTATTTTAGGAGTATATATTTTGTACAAAGTCATGATCTTTTACGCTTATTATATTATTCGTTTTTCCTAGAATACCATGGATAATGCGTGCATATACTTATCACGTGTTGCGCGGTACCGTTGATGTTATTACTATTAGTCCTGTACTCCTATCGATGTAGGCTTTCCGGGATTACTGATATTACTACTATTAGTTTTATCGATGTATGCCGCCTGGGGTTACGTGCTCCCTGCAGCATTTATGTCTATTATTGAATATATCATTATTATTATTATATACGTAGTCACAGCTCGTTACAATAATATAAATAATAATCGTGCACATATAGTTTTATTAGTATAAATTAAATGCTAATATTATATCATCATTTTGTACCTACGAATAAAATAAAATTCAACCCATGTAAAATAACGTATACAATTTTGATAAGTGAAAAAAAAAACGTTACTTGTTCAAAATAAGTGATACATGGAAATTTTCAAACAGTACAGGTGGTACACAAATATTAAAAAGATGAGAACCGCTGTTATATAGTATATTATATGATATGTTAGTTTTTACACCGGTCGAACAGGCGGAACAGTAATCATATCTTCTTACACTGACCGATAATCTGTGGAATAAAATATTATAGTAATATTATTTGTCAAAATGATTGAACTATAAAATGTATGAAAATGAAATGTTTTATGTGTATTACAGAGAGCGCTAATACAATTTGTTTGCTTATTAAAAAATACTATCAAAAATTATTTGAGTATCTACCGAGTATTTAGTAAACTGATAAAAAATAGTAGTATTTAAAATATTCACAAAAAATTTAATAAAAATACTATGAACAAACCTAACAATTTAACCTGACCTAACCTAACAAAATATATTATGAAGGTTAATTAATCTACTATTATCATATACTATCATAAGATTTAGAACAAAAGTGTCATAATACTGTTTATGAGTTCTAAATAAATAATATTTTGATTAATTAAACATTTTTTTTTTTTTTTAATGTCCTAATTTAATTTGTTGTAGAAATAAGATGACTCTTCAAAGTGCTATTTCACAATCATTATTAACTCGTTGAAATACGTGAAAAAATCAAAAATCAAAATACTCTATAAGCGTGGCATTAAAGTTCAGTGTTGTGCATTTGCGTATAAACTTAATATCGCAACATCGGAATGATATAAATTCCAAAATAATGATTCCCGGAAATAGCCTTTTGGCATTTAGTAGTATATATTTGCCAATCGTTGGACAACTCATCGTCTTTTGCTCGTCTTTTGCTCGTCCTATTGTGTTCATCGTCGTTTCTAGTCGGTAACGTAGCCGATGTATTTTATTTACATACGCGCATGCACACATCGGATCACATGCTCGCCACGTAGCCGACGAGAAAGGGAGGAATACGATTCCGCACGTTTTTTTTTTTTTTTTGAACACGATTCCGCACACTTAATTGTTCATAGGAATACAATGGGAATTGGGTGCAACGTTGTCAAATGTATTACAAACGGTTTATTATATATATTTATTATATAAATATTATAATGTAAAAAATATATAATAAAAATAGTTATCCCTAGTAAATAGATATACCTAGTGAGCCGTCATTACAATTTAATAAGAAAATAGTTATCTCATATACCTATAGTGAGCCGTCATTACAAAACAAAAATATGATGTAAAATAATGTTAAATACTTTATAATATTTTTATGCGTTTTATAATTATTAAAATGTCCTATAACGTTACATATACGTTTTAAATCGGATGATCCCATTTTACTGTGCACGTTTCTAGCAATTGAATTGATTTTTGTCATAGTTTCGGCTTGTATTTCCATTAGAACAGATATTACTACATGCGTTGGTGGGTGAGCACTGTGAAATTGTCCGTTGTTCATTTTATGAAAACTTTCTGCTCCGTTTGTGGTTCTAACAATACAATTTTTTTCAGTATCCCTAAGTAAAATGTATTATAAAAAATAAAATGTAAGTTACCTTGGACTAATTGAAGGTTCACTTGCCCATAATTCAGGGGGGAATAGACAACCAGATTCTATGTACGACTTAAGTATGTAATCAGAAAATGTATAGCCATTTTCGTTTGGACACGTACTCATGAGTTCTAAAAAGCTTTCTTCAACCTTTTCCACTGGGAGAACCTAACGAAGTTGGGTAGAAAAAAAAAAGGTAATATAGAACAATGAACGTGCGGAATCGTGTTCTACCCACGAGAATCGAAGATGAACACAATAGGACGAGCAAAAGACGAGCAATAGACGAGGGCGAGTGGTCCCAGGATTGGCAAATATATACTACTATAATATTCAACCAATGTACGAAAGGGCAATACAACTAATATAGGTAATACGAATACGAGACACGGGCACCACCTTTTTAAAGGTTATAAAATAATATATTAATATTTTATATAATAGGGGCGTTATATAGGTAAGCTTGAAACTACTATGCAATACGCAGATAAGCTCTTACTCTATTACCTCAAATACATAAACACATTTCATCCGTGAAAACTATGACCAATAACGATAAATTCGTAATTGGTACATACATACACAATATCAATTATTTTATATTATATTTTATAATATAATAATTTATTATTTTACACATTTTTTTTTTTTTTTGTAACGATTTTGGTTTTAACTACAAGCCTAAGGAGGGGCTAAAAAGTAAAACCTCATAGGGGTGCTAAGCCCCCCCTCTAGTTACGCTGATGACTTCGGGTATCCCCTACTTAGAGCGATAACAAATACCAATAACAAATAGTATTTAAGTACTTATTATACAGTATACATAGTATTTAATAAATTTTTAAAAATTAGTAATTAAAATATTCCTTAAAAAATAGATTTTCTTATGTATTTGAAATTTAAGTATTAAATACTATTTATTTATATCAATTAGTATCTACATTTTACTAACCGACATATGTTATGTAATTATGGGCATTGTAAGCATATATTTTATTTTCATACATTTTATAAATCAATAATTTAATAAAAATTATATACTGCCAGGCGTGTATGAAAATACTATGTATTTCAATTAGTAAAAAAATTAAGTCTGACCTATAAATTCTGACTTCGTCATTGTATTTTTATGCTTCACTATACAGGTACGGTAAAACAAGAATGTCATTAGTCATAATACTGATAGCACTGTGTCAATAGATAATATTTTGATGACTATACTAAATACTAAATGAATATAATAAATACAAAATTTTAAAGTACAGTATTGAGTGGTAGCCGTGAATATAGGTAGGTACTGTATTATCAAAAATCCTAAAACCTATTAGATTTTGATTTAAAATTATACACAATTTAGTACCTATACAAAATATACAATATTATAATATATTTGGCATAAATGCACTTCATGTTACCCACCTAACTAGCATTTTTTTTAGATTTTTTTGAATCATACATACTTCAACGAGTTAAGACTTAAGAACAATTGTGCAAAAAACAATTTTGCTGAAATCATTATTTTGAAAGTTATTTCCTTCGAAAGTTGGCGAATTTGCATATTTTAACTAGTTAAGAATGATAGGGAAATGAGAAATAGCAAATTTTTTTGTAAAAATTAATGACCTATAAAATGTATGAAAATGAAATGTTTTATGTGTATTATAGTGAGCACTAATACTTTTTGCTTATTAAAAATACTTTCAAAAAGTATTTGAGTAGCTACCTAGTAATAAACTGTCAAATAATAATATTTAAAATGTTTCCCAAAAAATAATTTTTCTTATGTATTTTAAATTCAAGTATTTAATACTATTTGTTTTTATTAAATATTTACAATATTTACCATGCAGAAATAATTCCCCAATCCACCACTGAAAGCATGCATTTAATACTATTTGCATAGTTTCCACACTAATCGAACAGTAGCCAGGATTTTTTTTCGGGGAGGGGGGCTCAAATATTTGCTAGGGCTACTACCGGAGTTTTACAATATAGTAAGTTCAATAAGACAATACCTCTCCAAAACTTTATTCCTTTTATTTTTAGTTTACTCATATAGATAAGAACTATAGGTATAAACTACTATAAGTTACTTAGTATGTAATCCCGTACAAATTTGAACATAAAATAACTATAAAATAAAACTGTCTATTATATTTTTAGATTTTTCGGTTATAAAATAACCTACTTACGTTGTAGCCTGTTTTAAATTTTCAATCTTAAGCTATAAAAATTTAACATTTTATAAACTTTTAGTTAAAAAATAATATTGTAATAATAATAATAATAATAGTAATATATTATTATAATTAATCGTTACAAAAAAAAAAAAAAATGTTTAACATGAGAAATTAATAAGAAAATATTATATTATTAAATATGATATAAAATAATTGAAATTGTGTGTGTACGAATTTATCGTAATTGGTCAAGGTTTTTGCGGAATAAATGTGTTTATGTGTTTAAGGTAATAGAGTAATAGCTTATCTGCTTATTGCATATTAGCTTCAAGCTTACCAATATAACGCCCTTATGATATATTATAATATTAATATATTATTTTATTACCTTTAAATCGGCGCTTTCCATTACCGCACAAACATGACCCAATACCGCACAAAATGCATAACCCAATACCGCACACAAAAATAGTACGATACCGCACAGATTTATAAAAAGGTATAGCCTAATTCCGCATACAACAAATGGTACGATACCGCATAAATTTATTAAATAATAAATATAAAAATTAAAAATTAGTTTTTAGTATTAAAATTATAAAAATGTATAAAAATGTAATATATAAAAATGTAATAATTTAAACATAAATGTTATTAACATTTTATAAACATAAAGCCTGTTTTTTCTATATATTCCATTACAGTCAGTTTGTTTGTTAATAAAAGCGAGTACTGATATACCAAATTGGCTTCTCGTTCCCGATCACATTTCCGCTGTATTGCTTCAGTTCCCTTCCTAATTTCTCGCATTTTCGCTTCATTAATCACTTTTTGGTCTATTAAAACATCAATCTAAAAATATAAAATAATTAATAGTTATTACTATATTTTAATAATTAATAGTTTTCATACGTACAACTTGGAAAACAGATGGATGTGGCATATACAATTCAAACCGTAGTTGACTGTGGTATGATTCAGCACCGTTAGTCCTTCTTTTTGTACCATTAGGTTCTTCAGCCCACATTGAAGGAGGAAATTGTTCAGTGTCAATATAATTTTCAAGTACATAATTAGCAAACTCTGAGCACTTTTTATGTTTTGGAGCTTCAGATAAAATGTCATTAAAAGCATCGGAAACAAAATTTTCCGGTAAATACGGTAATCCGAAAAACATTTTAAGCCACTTTCCAATCTCTGAATTTTTATCTTTGTACTCTTTATACAGTATTGGAATAGAATTTATTTTTCGATACCATGCTTGACATAAATGAAACCGGCATGCTTTAATTTTGATGTTTTTAAATACATTACTCGCTGCAGTATGAGCTCCGACTTCATAATCAAGAAGTAATAATTGTGGATTTAAATTTGTTTTTGTTAATTGTAAACATAGGTTTTTTAAATTTGTCCACATACGAATATAACATTTTAATGTTTTAGATGGCAAAAAACAAAATACTAACGGAACGTAGTGGCCTCTTGTTAAACCATGTATTGTATATTGCTGAAAAAAATGTTTTGGGCAATATGTGAATGTACCGTCGGCTAAAAGAGTCTCCGTATTGTCATTGAGAAATAATAAATTTGTTTTGCAAGTTACAATTATTATTTCATCCTCTTCAAATACGTGTACAAAATTTTCTTTAGATTTATTCTCAATACAAGCAATTTTAACTTTTTGAATAGCATCGGTTATAGATGATGGAACGGTAGGTAAAGTTTTGCGTCGTTCTCGATACATAGACTTTCGAAGAGCATTTATATTAGATGAACATACCTGAGAGTCTTCAATACTTGATAATTCTTTACGAATTATTTTTATTGGCTTTTCATATACATTTTCAATAGCTTTACGTTTAATAGCTGTACGAATTGTTTGTAGTTCTTTTTTTTGTTCATCGTTGTCCTCGTCGTGTTGGTGATCTTTAATATTACTGCGAATTAAACCCGTTTTTTCATTGTTGGTGATAATAGTTACATTACATGTTTTTTGCACACACCGCCAAACAATATCACCTGAACTTTTATTAGTTCTAAAATAACGAAAGTTATAGTTGTCGAAATGAATAGAACTATTACCACGGTTATTAGTAAAAAGTTTAAACATATTTTATTAATTTTATTGTAAAATGTAAAATGTCACGTGGAAGATCGAAAGACGACTAAAAACGCACTACAAATTTGTACACTGCGAATACAATCTTTTACAGATAAAGCTTAATAATGTCGTTATAGATAATTGTCGATAAGTGACGATAATCGTCCAAAATAAACGTGTGCGGCAATGGGATACCCAGTATTTTAAAAACTGTGTGCGGTTTTGTCCCATGCGTATTTTGCGCGTTTGTGCGGTAACGGGCGACGCCCCTTCAAATAGCTGGTGCCTGTGTCCCGTATTCGTATTAGTATTACCTATATTACTTGTATCGCCCTTTCGTACAGTGGTTGAATACTATTATATAGTCATTTTATTTTCCAATTCTCAGTTCTCAATTACTGTGCGTCTGTAACACTCTCTGTGCCGACTGCAAAGTAGGTAGGTACTATTAAAGACTGTTACAGCCGCGAGCCGTTATTTTTATTTTTATGTACGTATACGTTTTGCATAAATACGTTCGATTTTTATACAATTATCAAAATGTTCAGTATATTCAAATTAAAAAAATAAAGTACCTAGTGCTAAGAACGAAGATGCCTTAAAAAATTATGGTGTATAATAAATTTTGGTTTTAGCGGACTTTTTGTAACAACTAAATTACAGTGAACTAATAAGGATGATGTGGGACGCTTTCCTCCCCCTCCCCCCCACGAGTATTTTACACTTTGATTTTGTAGGACTCTAGCCACTGTAACTATTCAATCCTAGTTATGCCCATGCCCGTAGGGACACTCGGTGATGCCCGAGAACGATTTATGTTTCTGACTATGTCATCACTAACCCCTAATATTGCACTAGAAAGGCAATCATATTATGTGCCCTCGCCTGATGCTTGACTGGTAGGCAATTCTACGCACGACGACGATAACAGCGAGGATAGGAAAAAAATTGTGGCAATGTATTTTTAATATTTTATAACTGCTATGATAACGATATACGAGTATCAGGAGCCTTTTCATTCCACCAATGATCCTTCCATTAATGATGAAAAATTATATTACAATTTGTGAAAATTAAATATATTTATAAATAGGTAATAATTTATTTTTCTGCCGCGATTTTTTTTTTATTGGTCTGAAGCCTGAAGTCTGTACACCTATGTTTAATCAGACGGCACAACAAATAAAAATCTAGTTTTCCGGGTTAAATCACACAAGAATAAATTATAATTGTTTTATTAGCACAAAAACACTCTCATAAAAAAAAAACTTTTAAAAAAGTAATGCTGTGTAATAAGTTATAAAGTGAATTTATTCAAAATATTTATTTTGCTTTTAATTTTATAATATTTCACTATTTCAGTCTATTTCGTTTTCATGTCAAAAAATATATATCGTAAATTGTTTAAAGTTAAATATGTATATCATTTGAATCTAACTTATATACTATAATATGAAGTATTAACAATATATCCTATAATTAAGTTTTGGATTGGAAAAATATTAAGTACGCTAGCGTTGTATAAACAAATTAACTTTTTTTTAACTTTTTGTTATTGGTGCATATAAACTTAATTTAACTGATTAAAAAAAATCAAATACTTGGGTGTAAGTTTGTAAAGTAATTGATCGATTAGTGTTGAAACTATGCACAAATAGTTTCAAAAACATTTTAAAATATTTGCAATCTCATTTTTTTTACGATTCGTTGGGCTATTCGGGCTATTCAGTAATAGTCTGAGACAATTTTATAACGTGTGGTTCATAGGTAGAATACTAGAATACTCTTGCCATAAATTTGTTTTATTTTTATATGAGTGTTTTTGTACCAATAAAACAACAATAATTTTTATTTGTTGTGCTGTCTCGGTAAACTTAGGCATACAGACTTCAGGACTCAGACCAATAAATAAAATCAATTCAACACAGCAAAAAAATATATTATCACTTATATATAATTATATTTCATTTTCAAAAATGTTAATATAATTTTTCATCATTACGCGGAAGAATCACTGGTGGAAAATTAGGAAATGATACGCAGTTCAAAAATAAAACTCTTCATTAGTATCAATATAATATTATATTTCACAGCCATCAACGCATTATGATGCCCATATATGGAAACCACCGTCTCATAGCATATATAAAAAAAACGATACGGATATGTACCACATAACGCAATCGTCTACAATAACGAGGCAATTAAAACAACTAGGTACACATTCTGAACTGATCACCTGAGAACCTACGCCATTCAACATCGAAGACACACAAATTTTCTTTCTATCATTGGGTATTATTAATTCAAAAATCAAATTTAAACATCGCATTAAATTAACATACCACGTATCGTCTTATTGGTTCGAAATCCTTACTTTCTTATAGACATTTTTTTTGATAAGGGTAGAATATATTTTAAATATGGAATATTGTATTACATTTTAAATCTTAGATTAAACATACAAACATGTAAATTCTAAAATAATTATTTCCGCAAATGTTTTTGTACCATTATTGTTATTAACTCATTGAAATACATATGTTTAAACAAAAATTGTTATTGCACATTTATAGCATATTAAGAAGAACCATTATTACAAATTTCTAGTCGTTTGTAGTAAGCCAGTTACTACTTAACAACACCATTGTAATATAATAGTAATTATACTATACTATAGATTAGCTATACTGTAATTCGGCATAAATCGGATATTAGAAACGGAAATAGGATTTCCTACTGTTTAGCATGAGAAGACAGGCTCACTGAATAATATAATTACTCGGGGAGTCCTGTGAACGACAATATTCAAATATAAAAATATAAAATAATGGTTAATTTAATTACAACGCGGTACGCGACAAAGTTCAATATAGAAATATAAAAGAGTAGAATGATTATTCAATTGAATCATAGATTAGCATTTTTAGCAATACGTAGAAATATAAGGAAGTCATAAAATGCGTGGGCCGGAACGCTGGTCACACACATCACATCCGTGAGCCGAGATACAATATCTATAGGCAGGGGGTACGGGGAACTTCATATATAAGGGAGCCCGAATCGGCCTGTTTTCAGACGTGTACTACCACCCATTAGTGCAAGCACCTTCACGCCACTCTGTACGAGCATATTTTGGACTTAGAAAAATTATCAACAATATAATAAAATTCACAATAGAACAACAATTGTCTTTTATTTATTATCAACCACGACTACAACATCAAACAAATTGTCTGCGACCCGCAACTATAATATCTCGGCAGCCACTTATCTACTATTAGTACTACGATAGTAGGTACCAAGCTGTCGAGAACATTACACGTTATATAGCTATAATAGCTTAGGCTGGGTTGAATCAGTCAGGACGTCTTGTTTTATATTATTCATATATTTCATTTTAATACATTTTATAATTCAATAGTTTTATATCACAGCAAAGTGGCGTAATTATCAATTTGTATAAGGTAGAAAATAGTCATTTTTTAAACACATAATACAAAATACTAAATAAATAAGATAAATATTAGAAATACAACTTTTTAAAGTACAGTGGTGAGTGGTATCTGTGAATATAGATAGGTACTATCTTATCAAAAATCCTAAAAATTATTAGATTTTGCTATAAAATTCTAAACAATTTAGTACCTATACAAAATATACAATATTATAATATATTTGGTATAAATTCACTTTATTTTACCCAGCTACCTAGCATTTTTTTTAGACAAGTTACAAGTGATACAACAGGTACTTGTGTGTGTGAACCACAAAATATATAGTTATTAAGATATTATCATTGATAATTAAATTTTTTTTATTTCCTACCGAAATATGTAGGTAATATTTCTATCTATCGATATAAATTTCAAAAAATAAGGTGAATATAAAATATAAATCTATATTCACTTACATGTTACATACAGTTAAATATAGTTAAATATATTATATTTGGAATAGAATAAAGTTAGAACTATGTAACCTAGGTGAAATGTGGTATTGAAAATTAGGAATTGTTTAAGGGGGGTTTTTGGGGCAATGTCTCCCACGGGTCTGCGTTTTATATTGATGTAATTCATTAAAAATATTAAACAAAGTGTGAAATAAGATATTACATTTCATGAAAAAAACGATTCTCCTCTTGTGTCCACTTACACAACAATTAATACAACTAATAGTTATTTATTAATACATATTTATGATTCATAAATTTTATTACATCTGCTCAGAATCGTTTTTCATCGAATGCAATCATTTCATTCAAATTGAGTTGGTACTGTTATAATACACTATCCTGTCCGAGGATCGAAAGGACAATGGACAAATTAAACTAAATTATTTTTTTATATAGAAAATTAGGTACCTGACTAAAAATAATAATAATTCAATAAAGTAACTATAGTAAAAACCACAATAACCACAATTTATTTATAAAATTCACACAATATATTATTATGTAGCCAATAATAATATAAATTATACAAAATTAATTTTAAAATTATTGATAATTTTGAATTTTGACCTCCTCAATGCACCAACAATACTCACTTTCCAATCGAACAAGATACTGAAGTTGAAAAGCAAAGCATTATTTCGACTTCTAATCATGTACACAGACACAAAAATAAAAAATAAAAAACACACATCAGTGTAAAATCAATACATTCATCGTTCCACTCAGATCTAAAATATAAAAAAAACTAGTAGGTATAGTAAGTACCATGATATGTATATAAGATCGTTAATTCGTGGTTATAACTAAACATAATAGTATTATATAACTGCGTGAGTTCATCGGTCACTCAATCGCAAATACCCTACACACAAGTAAAATTCTTAAAATATAACACAAAACTAAAATTATTCTTCATTTAAATATTTAATTTCGTCCAAATACTAACATAAAATAACTATAAAAAGAAAACTATCTTTTATATTTTTTGGTTACTTATTAACCTACTTATACGGAACCCTAATTTTTTTTTTAATGTCCTAGTTTAATTTGTTGTATAAATAAGATGGCTCCCTGAATGTTTAAATTATTATTTCGCAATCATTATTAACTCGTTAAAATACGTAAAAAAATGAAAATTCTCTATAAGCATGGCAGTAAAGTTCAATGTTGTGCGTTTGAGTATAAACTTAAAATCACAAACTTCGGAATAATATGAATTCCAAAATAATGATTTTCGGAAATATATTTTGCACCAATGTTCTTAACTCGTTGAAATATATATGTTTCAAAAAAATAATGCTGGGTAATAAGTTATTAAGTGAATTTATTCAAAATATTAAATTAATTTTCTTTGTATTATAATATAATGAATGTACTTACATGATTTATAAAAGAAAGTCTTATTTTCTTGTACACAAATGTTATAAAGGTTTTGGAGGGATTTATTAACCCTCACCCCACCATTAATTTCACCCCTACCACACATAAATGGTCGGTGTAAGTATTTAAGGTTACTGTTCGATAAGTGTAGAAACTAAGCAAATATAGCAATTGATACATGCAAAAAAAAACCGTTATTTGTTCAAGTGGTATATGAAAAATTTCAAACTGTATAGGTGGTAAGCGAATATTAAAAGTATGATAACCGCTGGTATAAAAAAAAAGTTCTACAGACATTAGAAAAAAAGACTAATAAAATTGGAAACTGAAAATGTTCCTAAACAGTTCAAAACAAATCAAAATATTTTAGATATAGAAAATGCGAATATAAACAATCAGGGAAAATTGTATATATTGTATATGTTCATTTGTTTTATAGTTACACCAAAATTTAAAATCGATTTTGTGAAAATCCTATTTTGCGTAAAAATTTCTGTTTTTCCTTAATTTTTTTTTTGATTTTCCCGGTGCTTATGAAAACTACTGCCAAATTTTTACTTTTGACTCTCAACCTCAATTAAGGAGTACCAACTAGATTCACTTCCCTATCAGAAATGATGGTTTTGAAGAAAATCTTAACATTTAAAATCATCCTAATCATCCTAAAAGGTGATGATGGACACAAATAAACATTTAAAAAAAACACATTATCTTAAAAACAAAACATTAAACTCAGAATCTAAAATTAATGACTAAATACTAAATAATTAAACAATAATTGTCTATCATAAGGAACTAGTTGTACTTGTTATATCAAATTTATTTAGCGCTTGCCGTAATTTATAGAACTGTGTAGGAAACTGGTAGTTACCTCATCATAATAATAAAATATTCAATACTAAATACTACAATCATGGTAGATACAACTTTACAAGCACTCAAGCTACTTAAGTTTAACCATCTCCTAGCTATGGCGCTAATTAACTACATAGGTGCATTAGGACAAGATAGTCTTATACTGGTTATGAGGTGTAAATAAATAATATTTTGATTACGTCAAAAATGTGTTAATTTTTATTTTTTTTGTCCTAGTTTAATTTGTTGTATAAATAAGATGACTCTCTGAATGTGCAAATTGTTATTTGGCAATCATTATGTCGGTTATTAAAATCTAGGTAACTACTTATTGTGAAAATAAATAGTATTTAAAACTTAAATTAGAAATTCATTAGAAAAATTATTTTTTGGGGAATATTTTTAATAGTTTATTGAATACTAGGCAGGTACTCAAATACTTTTTAAAATTATTTTATACAACACTATTCATAAACATTAAATTGTATTAGTGATCACTGTAATACAAATAACTTACTTATAATAACTAATAATTTATATCATAGAATAGTGGCGTAATTATGAATTTGTATAAGTGAGGGGATGGACATTTTTTTAAACACATAATACTAAATACTAAATAAATAAAATAAATATAAAAATACAAAATTTTAAAGTACAGTGGTGAGTGGTAGCTGTGAACATAGGTAGGATAGGTTAGGTAGTACATTTTTAAGACAGAATAAAATATAAAAATAAAAATAACTATATTATATTTTAAGTAATAAATTAGACGTTTAAAATGTTTGCAATCTCATTTCTTTTTACAATTTGTTGGGCTATTCGGACTGTTCGTCAATAGTCTGTGACAATTTTATAACATGTGACATAACCTTGACACGTGTGTACAATTTAGTATCTATTTATACGAGTATACGACTCACTCTCTTTACCGATGTAACACGACCTCGGTTCTTATTATATATAGAGCCTTTGAAGTACGTTGTGTGTGTACTGTCACAGTTAAATAGTCCAGTTGTACTTTATTATATATTATACTTATACATAATCATATTGTCGTTTTATTATTCATTTATACTAATACTGAAGTCATTAGTCAGTTCAGCGTCACTTTCAACAATAACATTGAATTCAAATTTAACTGAATTCAAATTAATAGTCACCCATTTGTTATCTAATGTAGAGCAGAGTGACATCCACTTGTAATAACGTAGAAATAAGATAAATATAAATACGACTCCTGTCGGTAGTTATATTAAAATAGTAAAATTACGCTATTACCTTCCTCCAGGAGTTCGGAGGGCTCTCGAGATCGTGTATTCGAGAATTAGATCAAATACACCGTACAATATAATTGTATGGAAAAAAGAACATAGAATGTATTAACTTCAATCAACATATAATATTATATTATATGCCTTACCTGATTCGCAATTGTTTGTAGATAATATTGTAGGAGTTTTAGGTTTTAGATAAAACAAAGTAATACTTCAAATACACAAATTGAATTAAAGAACGCACTGATTATTGCTCGCATAAGGAGTCCAGTTGTCGCTCGTTGAAATCGGTTTTTTGGGACTTGAGAGGTTGT